>NC_090750.1:10656760-10679260 GCF_036898095.1 Palaemon carinicauda
TCTATTTTTGGGTGAGATGGCCATGTCGTCCTGATGGAAGTTCCCATAGGGTAGCTTCCTAGGGTATATTACAACTACGGCGATATTCCCAGAGAATTTACCTTAAGGTACCAGAATTCTAACTCCTGGAGCGAGTATCCCTCGTGAAAGGGATATCGCGACATATCAGAGGACGTATTCTAGACACGTCACATGGCAATCTACATCCTGGACAGAGATTTCGTCTCGTAGGAGGTGATTGACGAGATACGAATTCGGGAAAGAAAAAGGGAGAGCCGCTCCCAAGGCTTCCCTATCCCCCGATTCGTATGCGTGCCTGGCGCCAATCCTGGCGCCATCTGTATTCCTTGTAGCGTACACGAGGTGCTACAGATACTGTATGTAGGGAGGGGTCCTACAGCCCTTTCTTAGAAAGGCAAGGGCGGGTCCATCAGGACGACATGGCCATCTCACCCAAAAATAGATTTTTCGCTTCGCTCAAAATCCGTTTTTTGGGCTCGAGCCATGTCGTCCTGATGGAAGTGTACCAGAGCATTACTGTATCTGTGGATTCTCAGAACGTGCCGTACTCCCCGGAGGTAATTTTTCCCGGTCGACTAGACCTAGAGACCTAAGATGTTACCGTTATACATCTTTTCAACTAACTATAAACTATGTTAGAGCTTCCTGCCCCCTACAGGGAAGAGTCCTACTAGACTCTGGAAAAGTCTCGGAGAGTACATATATCTATGTATGAATACCAGGCAAGCTAATATAGTGGTCTCGCCCTATATTAAGTAAAGCATAGTTTGTAAAGGACCACTGCGTCAATATGAAATATCGACCAGTTTTCCGCACAATGCTTGTATTGGACAAAGGTTTTATATCCGCATAGGAGGAAAACCAATGCAACATAGCTTGCATAAAGGAACAATTCTATTAGAATTATCCCAGATAAGGTACATAGAATGAATGCTCAATTATACCAATAAATTGACACAGGTGAAGGAGACGCAAGGTACTCAAGAACCAGATTATTGACAGGCAATAAAAAGACAGGTTAACCACAATTATATATATATATATATATATATATATATATATATATATATATATATATATATATATATATATATATATATATATATATATATATATATATATATATATATATATATATATATATATATATATATATAAAGAGGATAACCTAAAACTTTAAGCATAAGTATTATAGTAAACAGAGCTTGTTTGTCTGAAAGAAAAAACATTAGATGCCACTTTCAAGATACCGAGGTATCAAAGTCATAAAAGCTTGTATTACAAATCAATGACATTAGCGTTAGAAACGCTCGGCACACATGTCTGCACTTATGCTAGGTTCACCTTCGGAAATGGAACAGTCTGGATGGGCAACACAGTGCCCTCACTTAGTTTGTAGTACAGTATGTAACTACACACTCACCCTGGAATTAATCGTCCCAATTAAGACCACTGTTCCTCGCAGAGTTAAACAGTAGGATTAACACCGCGACCCACTGCTACCACAGATCTCTTTTAGTTCCTCTACTTGCTTCGCATAGTGGCGAAAGAACACTTTGGAAGACTTCCAGCCAGTGTATGAACAGAGATGTTCATAATCCATACAATTAAAGAAATTTAAGAATGAGGCAACTTTCCTCGGATCGTGACCTGCGGGTGTATTGTCAGGATCCGCTCTGCGAATAAAATATGATTTTCGCTCTGAGTTGATTCAGAGATAAATTTGAGCCTGATGTTTCTCCCCTGAATAGTTGACCACCCTTGAAGTCTGAAGTTCTATGAAGATAGACCTTTAGGCATTCTACTGGACATAGAGATGCATCTTCTTTCAGAGGGCAGATTCTCCAGGGACCCCACCTGTTGGTGGGTAACTCATTCTTGGCGAGAAACGTAGGATCCGGAAACAGGTTCAGTTCTTCCCCATCCAGGAACTGAACACGACCTGCCTCTCTCGAGAGGCTACAATCTCACTAACCCTGGCCCCGGACGCGAGTGCAAAATAGGAAAATAACTTTTTGTGTCAAATCCTTTAACGCACACTCTTCATTGCTCAACAGAGAAGCGAAATGAAGAACTTGTCTAAAGACCATGAAATGGGCTTTGGAGGTGCTGAAGGTCTGAGCCTAGCACAGGCTTTCGGGACTTTATTAAAGATCTCGTTACCTAGGTCGACCTGGAAGGCATATAGAATGGGTCTTGTCAAAGCAGACTTACACGCTGAAATCGTGTTCGCTGCCAACCCTTGACCATGGAGGTGGGGAAAAAAGATAAGCAGAAGTCTGTCAAGATCTCCTGCGGAATCTTCGCCTTGACAAAAGGCCACCCATTTTCTCCAAGATGACTCATATTGCCTTCTAGTAGATTTGCACTTATATTCCTCAAGGAAGTCTATACTGGCTTTCGAAATCCCGAAACGCTTTCTCACCGCTAGGGAGAGAAAATCATGAACTGCAGGGTCCGGGTTTTCTGTAATGAAGCGCAGACAGTTGACTTCTGGACTCGCCGGGTCAGAACTGGATCTGGTAGTGGTACAAACTTCAGCTACAGTTCCAATGCCAGGAGAAACCACACGCTGTTCGGCCACTTGTGGGCCACTATTGCCGCTACCCTTTGAAGGATCTCAGTTTGTTGAGGACCCTCAACAGAAGGTTGTGAGGAGGGAACAGATAAATCTTGGACCATCTGTTCCAGTCGAGGGACATCGCGTCCACTGCTTCCGCTAAGGGGTCCTCGTACGCGGCACGTACAGGGGCAACTCCTTGTTGTCTTTCGTCGCAAAGAGGTCTATCTGCAGTTCTGGGACTGATTCAGAAGGAAGGAGAATGATCCTGCGTCTAAGGACCATTCCGACTCTATCGGTGTGAACCTGGATAGAGCGTCCGCTGTCACATTGCGGACTCCTTGAAGGTGAACTGCCGACAGGTACCACTTCTTCTTTTCCGCCAATCGGAAGACGGCCAACATCACCTGGTTGAGAGGTGGTGACCTCGATCCTTGTCGATTCGAGTATCTCACAACTACCTCGCTGTCTATCACCACTTTATGTGGAACGAATGACGCGGGGAGACTTTCTTTAAGGTAAGGAGGACTGCCCTAGCTTCTAGAAAGTTTTATGAGAAAGGTCTTGAATAGCCTGGACCAAGTCCCCTGGACTTTTTTCCGAGGAGAGTGACCTCCCCATCCCTCCTTCGAGGCGTCTGAGTGAATCGTCACCGACGGGGGAGGTGGCTGAAGAAGAACCTGACTTCTTTAGATGTCTGGCTTGGGACCAAGGCCTGAGAAGAGTACTTAGCCGAAGCGGCTGGTCTTCTCAGATCTCTTCACGCGTTTGATGCAAAACTTCTCCAAACTCCGATTGCATCCTTTAGCTGTGCTCTTAGCACTGGGTCTGTCATCGAAGCAAACTGGAGAGAGCGCAGTACTCTCTCCTGCTCGTGTCTTGATATCCTTTCGGAATCTTGAAGTCTCTTGACAGAACCCGCTATCTCCTTCCTTTTCTTCGCCGGGGTGGAGAAACGGTGTGACAAAAGGTCTCAGTGGATCTTAGCCACTGGAACTTTTGAGATGGAGAAAGTCGAGACTTTTTCTGTTGATCTTGAAGCCTAGGTACTCTAGGAACTGGATCACTAGACTGGAAGCTTGCAAGCATTCTGTCTCGGATGCTGCCCACACCAACCAGTCGTCCAGGTAGGCTACTACCTGAATTCCCTTTAGGCGAAATTGTTTGAGAGCTACGCTTGCAAGCTTCGTAAAAATCCTTGGGGCTATGTTTAGCCCGAATGGCATGGCTCCGAAGGCGTATAGTCTTTGTTGTAGCCTGAACCCTAGGTAGGGGGAGAGTCGATGGCTAATTGGAATGTGCCAGTAGGCGTCTGACAAGTCTATAGAGACGGAATATGCCCTCTTGGGCAGTAAGGTCCTTATGTGTTGCAGTGTTAGAATTTTAAATTTGCAATTCACTATGAACTTGTTAATTGGCGACAAGTCCAGAATGACTCTGAGCTTTTCCGAGTCTTTCTTGGGAACACAAAACAGCCTCCCTTAGAAATTGATGGGCTTCACCCTTTTTCTCCAACAGTTCTTGAACGTACTCCTCCATAACGGGGGTGGAGTGTTGGAAAAACTGAAGGTACGGGGGTGGAGTGCTGTACCAGCTCCCGCCCAGTCCATTCTTGAGTAGGCTGTGGGCCCAGGGATCGAAGGTCCACCGATCCCGAAATTTCAGAAGTCTCCCTCCTACCGGTATCACCTCACTTGGACTGCCGTCCTGAGGTCTTGCCTTCCTGACCACGACCACCCCTGAATCCCCTTCCCCTTGAGGGGCGTCTAGACGAGCCTCTGGCTGCTCCTCTAGGCTTTGCTCGAAAGGAAGTAGACTGCCCTTCGAACGCTGGGGTGAATGCCGTGGATTGTGTCGACACGGCCTGGGGTACCCACTGAAAGGTGGTCGGGGTTTGTGCCACGATCTGGGGCACTGGGGGCAATGGCAATTGCAATTGCTGTTGCTGTCTAAGAGGCTTGGCTGGCCGAGACGGTAGCCTAGTCCTCATAGTCTTCCTCTTTGGTTGAGGACCCTCATCCAGGGAAGACTTTCTTTTGATAGCCAGGCCCCACTTCTGGAGAAGGTTTCTATTCTCCAAGGCGGCTTTATCAACAACTTCTTTGACCAAGTCGGTAGGGAAAAAGGTCTTTTCCCCAAATGTTGGAGGAGATTAGTTTCTTTAGCTCGTGCCTCACCGTAGCCGAGGTAAACACGAACTCCCTACAAGCTCTCCTTGCCTTGACGAAGCCATAAAGGTCCCAGTGACCAGATGAGGCTTGGCCACTACCATGAACATTTCATGGACCTTGGGGTCACTTGCCATCGTCTCGAGAGTAGTCTGAAGAGACATTGAGGCAGTCAGTCTTTCTTTTGTATCGAACTCACTTCGCAAAAGAAAGTCAGACAGCTTAGGGAGGTCCTTGCCGAACTGACGTCCGGCAATATCAGCCTCCAACTTTCCCACTGAGAATGTAAGATGGATGTCCTTCCAGTCTTGGTGGTCCATAGGCAGGGCCAGCGACAAGGGTTTACACTCCTCTAGGGAGGGGCAAGACTTGCCGGCCTCGATTGCTTTTAGTACAGCCAGAAACCCTTTCTGTAAAAGGGGGAAGGCTCTAGTAGGCGAGGACACAAAGGAAGGGAGCTTCCTATTCAATGCAGCTACCTTTGAGTTAGAGAAGCCCCTCTCTTTCATCGAGGATGAAAGTAGAGCTTGAGCCTTAGCATGGTCCATCACTATGACCTCCTTCGGCTCTGTCTCCTCCTTTGAAGCTGGTTCCTTCCTCAGCCGGACATAACAGTCCGGATATGATGCCTTGCTGGGCCAGAATTCCACCCTCCAGGGGAACTGAGCCCAGCTTATCCGAGATGACGATCTTTCCAGTCGTCATTAGCATGTGCTCAGCATACCTCCATGGGTTAGCATCTGAGCACAAGGGAAGGTCTTTCACATTGAGCTTTTTCTGGGGCCCATGTGATTCTGCAAGGCACTGCATTCGCAGTTCCATTGCAGCCGCCTTCTCCTGATTCTCCTTCTGCTTTTGTTGGATCATTCCAACAATAGAAGAGAGGGCCTGTCCCAGCTCTACTGGGAGACCGGCCGATGTAGAGGGGCTTGAACTTCATCCTGGGCTTCTGCCAGGAGGTCTTCCTCCTGACACCCGTCCACATCAGACATCCTGTCATTTAGCTGGATGTCTTGCATCGCGACCGCCACTTCAGCATCCACCTGGATCTGAACTTATGGGATCTCCTCTTGAGGCTGGGGAATCACTGCATCAGCTGATGCCTTAGGGAAAGGATACGCCCTCATCTTCTCACTTGGAAGATAAGGGCCAGAAGTGTTCTTTTGGAAGCCCCTTACCAAGTTACGAAGCTTCTTCCTAGCTATTTAAATGTCTCATTAATCAGGTTAGTGCACACAGTACATACTTGAGGGTCCCAATACCGGAGATCATCCTTGGAGACAGCGTATGCTGCGTGTGTCTCCTACAAAACTCATGTCCGCAGAGGTTCTTGCTGCTGACATTGCAGAAAGCACTTCCCCACTTCGGAGTGTCCTTCTGTAAAGAGAAGAAATTTCCATGAGTATCAAGTGAACTATGTATCACTGGATATGCATAGTATAGCATAACAATTCAGAAAGGAAAGACACACACTTGTGTTTCCCTCACAACCCATTGTTGCAGCCTTTCAGATAATAAAATCAAAAATGGTTTATCTCTTCTAGAGTAACCAATGCAAGGTTTCCAGAGGAAACAGGTGGAGCTCACACCTAAGCAATGATTTTAAAATCCTGGATAATAGACAGGGAAGAACTCAGCTTCCTATCTGAGGGCAACAGCAAAGGGATGTGCAAGAAAACACAATAGTGTTAGAAGATACAGTGCTGTACCAAAACCTTTACTATAGTTTTCTTCTTACTGTATATGCTATACAGAAGAATACTAGTACAGTATAGGGGGATGTGTGCCGGCCTGCCTTTGCCGGCCGGCACACACCACAACTAGCTTTAAAGTATACTACTTAACAGCTATAGGGCGGCAGCACTCTGGTTCAAATGCCTGTGCCGGTCGGCAGCTACTGCCGGCCGGTAACAGCCAGTGTTGGCCGGCAATGGCTGCCGGCCAGCAACTACACAAGGTAGTACCCAGCTGCCGGCCACACTCTTGGTGACCGGCAGACAAGGGCTGACATAAGCCGGCCGGCAAAGGTACAAGACCGATGCCAGCCGGCAGCAAAAGAACCAGTGAACTACACCTGCCCGGCTGCCAGCGTCATAGGCCGGCAGCTGGCCTCATAGGCCGGCAGCCGGGACAGGTACAGCACTAGAAGAAAATAGAATGGATGCCGGGATAAGAGTGTACACTACCTCCAAGCCCGGCAACCGAAAGAGTGCATATAAGGAAGGGGAGAAACTAATTCAGGCTTCCTTGACCAATGCCGTCCGGCTCTGCCGGCAGGCATGGATGAGGGACCAAGAGAGGTCCGGGCAGCACTCAAAACATAAGACCCTTGCCGGCCAGCAGCTCTGCCGGCCGGCAATGGGCTGAGTCAATTCCATATCCCAACCTATACTAGGTCCAGAAGTAGAACGACGTACAGTACAGTAAAACCCCTGCCGGCCAGCTCTGCCGGCCGGCAAGGTACAGTACAGTAATGGCTAGGCCATTACGGAGATAGAGGGGGAAGGGACAAGAGGGTCCTGCCAACCTTGCTTTAGTGACAGATCACCCGCAGCCAAGAAACTTATCTTAGCCTAAGGGAGATCTAAGGGGAAAGGCCAGCAATACTTGCCAGCTTCCAGAGCACCAAAGCAAGGAAGGCGTTGCTACTCCCAAGGGAAGAACTTATCCTCCCCCGAGAACAGCAGCAGGACTTAGTCTGGTCGATCACAAAAGAAGGAATCATAACTACAGAAACCTTTGGTAGTGACCTAAGGGAGCTAAGCTCCCTTTGTATGTGTTAGGTCAGCGAGGGGGACTCTGCCCCAAGTCACACAACACAGACTCTGACTAAAAACTCTGTTGTTCTGTCCCTCTTGAACCATAACTACAGGAACAGGAAGGTACAGTAACACCCTAGTATAGTTTTATCGAAAATAAATTCGGAAAAAACCACTTAGGGATAAGCCCAAGGCTTAAACAGAGGGAAAGGGATTGCATACCTTCTCCGAAGAAAAGAAAGCAACCGGGGAGTATGATAAAGTATACTAAGGCTCCATAAGCAATTAGCCTAGGCACCAAGAGAATCGATTACCTAATTCACTGAAACTCAAACGTATACAATCTTGGAAATATTCCACACAGTCTAAAATGTATAAAATATAGCCTAAAGCTTCAATAAAATTTTAATTACACTCAGAAAAACCAAAATCATGCATGAAGTACTAGGACCAAACGACTAGGCTACATGGCCTAGCGTAGGCCAGAATGGCGAATACTTCGCCAAATAATACTAAGCACGAAAGGAAATCCTATGTAAAGCTAAATAGCTAAAATTTATTAAAGCAAAACAACCAGGAATGTCGCTCTGACTAACTAATTTATACCTAGCTAGCGACAGTGTCCAGGACACCTCTGGTAGGCTACGGCTCTTGTATCAAATATTAATCCTATTAATCACTAAAAATTTTACCAAGAGCCTACATTTATACATAACAGACACTATACTCAACTTATCAGAGGCCAACGAAGACGAAGAAGCCATGAAAAGCCGAATAAATCCAAGATTTACGAGAAAAACAGGAAAAAACACCGAGTTGTTAAGCTACGCAAAAAGGAATACAGATGGCGCCAGGATTGGCGCCAGGCACGCATACGAATCGGGGGATAGGGAAGCCTTGGGAGCGGCTCCCCCTTTTTCTTCCCCGAATTCGTATCTCGTCAATCACCTCCTACGAGACGAAATCTCTGTCCAGGATGTAGATTGCCATGTGACGTGTCTAGAATACGTCCTCTGATATGTCGCGATATCCCTTTCACGAGGGATACTCGCTCCAGGAGTTAGAATTCTGGTACCTTAAGGTAAATTCTCTGGGAATATCGCCGTAGTTGTAATATACCCTAGGAAGCTACCCTATAGGAACTTCCATCAGGACGACATGGCTTGAGCCCAAAAATATATATATATAAATGTATATATATATATATATATATATATATATATATATATATATATGTGTATATATATATATATATATATATATATATATATATATATATATATATATATATATATATATATATACACATTATGTATATATATATATATATATATATATATATATATATATATATATATATATATATATATATATATATATATATATATATATACATATATATATATATATATATATATATATATATATATATATATATATATATATATATATATATATATATATATATATATATATATATATATATATATATATATATATATATATACATATACACACACACACACACACACACATATATATATATATATATATATATATATATATATATATATATATATATATATATATATATATATATATATATATATATATATATATGTATATATATATATATATATATATATATATATATATATATATATATATATATATATATATATGTATATATATATATATATATATATATATATATATATATATATATATATATATCTATATCTATATCTATATCTATATATATATATATATATATATATATATATATATATATATATATATATATATATATATGTAATGATTAGAATAGTTAATATTACATGTTTAAAACAAATGACGTAATATGTCATGTTGGTTGAAGGAGCTAACCCTGGGATTTGCTTTAGTCATTCAAATCGTAAACCGGACATACAATGCAAACCTCAGCAATTTGACATTCTTCTTAACGTCAACACATTGTCTCAAGCGTGTGAAAGTTTGTGACGTCACCAGATGCAGGTGTCTTCCGAGTTTGTGACGTGTCTAAAATAAACTAAGCATACGATATCTGTGATATCGATAATTTAGTCAGTCCATATCTATACTTCACCAGCTTTGGTCATCTGGACCAACCCAGCTTCCTCCAGTGATGGAGATGTTTAACTCTGTTGTTTTTATAGAATAAATACTTAAACTATTAAGATGTATTCAGTTATCCATTTACATACATCTGAAACAACTCATACTCAATGTGTGCTTATAACAGTAGCACGCCAATAAATGGTGGCAGCGATTAAACTCTAAGACAGCGGTTAAACTCTAAGAATTAGAGAAAAATCTTCAAGACTTCAACATAAAAGCTGTAAAACCAGAGAAAGATCTTCAAGACTTCAAAATATAAGCTGTAAAACCTGAGAAAGATCTTCAAGAACTCAATATTATCTACATGAATCTATAATTTTGACTAAGTATTATAGTCCAACGAAACAGCTAACATCAACAAATGTTAGAATACAACCTGAATCTTCAATCAACATCCTAGGAAACCCAAGGACTGGCGTTCAACAATTGCAAAACATATCCAGGAAGAACTACATTCAACAAGAAACTAGAACGAGACATCGCTAACAAAACATCAAGAGAGAGAGAGAGAGAGAGGACGTGTCGACATCATATATAAGCTAAGTACAGATTTTTTGAATTCATTCCAGTTTGGGCAGTGAAGTGTAGTTATCACAAGTCGTCAGTCGATTATTACTGGGGTGAGTGAATTGCTAATCTTTTTTATAGGAAACTCCGAATTCTCATTTAGAATTTTTCTTTCTTTGTGCTAATTCCTTTTTCTTTCAGAAATTCTCGGGGAAATGTTTTGGGATTAGTAACATTGTTGGGGGAATTTTATTATACATATGCGTTTACGCAGTGGGCGTCTGTACTCATATAGATATTTTGATAGAATTGCAAGGGGTCAAAGAGATAGAAAAAAAAAAATACAGCAGTCATGGCTCCTCCTGTCAGCCCTACCCCTGGACCTAGTGGTGTAGGCCAGACTAATCCTCCTCCAATTGTGACGCTTGTAAATGCCAGGTCAGCAATCCTTCCTTTTCAAGGTCGGGTCAACGGGTTCTTGCCCCAAAATGTGGAGTCATGGATTTCATCCGTTGATGCCCATTTAAATGCCAAAAAAATCGTAGACCCTTTTGTACAATTACAAGAAGCTAAAAGTTTTATAGATTTTTCTAAGGGGGATGCGAGTGCATATTTAAGAGGTGTTTCATTTCAAGAAGCAGTTACTTGGGATGATTTCAAAGTTAGGTTACGCGCGATCTATGGGGGTGAGGAAGCCTTGGATGTAGTGTTAACGCTACGAAATACACTTAATAAAGCCACTATGAATCGGCTTAATGTTATTGAGAGAGCAGCTCTCATAGCTGATAGGCTTAACGAATATCAGGACATTTTAGGTAATTCCACTTGGGTTACTAACGATAACATCTCCGTGAAAGATTTTTCGCGATTAATGTATTTGACTTGCATGACACTTATGTTGCCTGAAGCTTTAGTGCGGTGTTTTGATAAAAAGTTAACGCCTGCAAGTACGGAATTGGATGTCTATAAACACATAAAGAAACACATGTCCAAGTGTCCAGATCTCGATCCCGTGTTAACTCAAGTTTTTGCAAAGAATGAAACAAAACCACAAACAGTGAACGTAGTTAACAGTCCAGTAGCGGGAGTGACGTGTTACAACTGCAAACGTCAAGGTCACATAAGCGCAGACTGCAGAACGAAATTTTGCTCAATTCACAACACTGCAACGCATTCTTATAGTCAATGTTACTTGCGTAAGACACAACAATATCCCAGAAATACACAGTCAATTCCACAGTCAGTTCCATATGGAAATAAAAAGAAAAATCCTCATTTTAACAATAAGAAGAAACAACCAAATGTCAATACAGTTCAGAGTCCGAAACAAACAAACACTTCTTCAAATATCGCTGAGCCTGGGCCGTCAAACCAGACCTCGCAAGGTCAGACTAATTTCCAGAATGTGCAGAGCAAAGCAAATACCACATAGTTAACTCTAGAGGAGAAGAGAGTGATGTTGGGTCAAGGTCATTCATGTCAACATCAATAGTATTGAATAATCAATTTAATGTTTTATCAGATAATTGTGAGACAATAGATTTTCCTATGAAACACACGGCCGAATTAAGTAAAACAGTGCATGCTTCCGTAGATTTGCAACGAATTCATACAATAATAAGCCAAAATGAGTTACGGCCAACCTTATATGCTGTAAATTTAGAACACAAATCCTTTACGTTATTTTTTGACTCTGGTAGTCTACGTAATATTATGGATTTGAAGACACATCATTTGTTGTTTTCGAACTTTCCGATTGAAAAATCAGGAATTAAACTTTCAGGTATAGGAAATAATGAATAAAACGTCATAGGCATAACTCATATTCAGTTCAGAGTCGGTAATCGCACGTTTGCCAATACATTTGTTGTTGTAAAAAACATTAATATGTATCCAGCTGTAATTATAGGATACCCATCTATGGGAAATCAAAACATTATCTTAGCTCCTGCCAAGCACAGCGTGTATATCAAAGGGAAATTCTATAAGTCTTCTAATACCTTAAAATCAGTTTTGGATAAAAAGGAGACGACATATGTAACCGTAACGTACGTTGAAGAACCAATAACTTGTCTCACTAATAAAAAAATAATATCGCGACCCAGCAGAATTCTCGTTCACCCGTAATATCATCTTGCACGCAATCTATCGAACCAAGCATACCTTTGAATTTAATAGTGCAAATAAAGAAAACACTACCGGGATCTGAAATATTAATCCTTTCCGATACTTTGAAAACTAACGGATTGTGTGTCACACAAGCTATTTATACAGTAGGCTCACATCAGCAATGTAATATCGAAGTCTGTAATCATTTAAATAACACTTTAGTAATTCACAAAAATCAACATATCTTGGATGTAGAAGTTTATAAACATCGTATTCTTACCGTTGCTGAAATCAATCACTCTCAATCAGTTGCGGATGAATCCCTTTTGCGATCTATTAAAAATAAAATCAGTATGGACATTCAAGACGAAGAAATTAAGCAGAAAATTTTTGAACTTTTAACTAAATATCAAGATGTCTTTTCCACTACGGATGGATCCTTAGGAAAAACAGATGTGATCGAGCATCAAATAAGGTTAAAGGACAAGCAGAAAATTATATATGTACCCTCGTACAGACTCCCTATGAAATTCCAGAATGAAATAAATGATGAAGTAGGTAAAATGTTAGAGGAAGGAGTCATTAGAAAATCAAGCAGCCTTTATAATTTTCCTTTAATAGTTGTACCAAAAATAGATCGAACATGGCGTATCTGCGTCGACTTTCGTCGTCTAAACGAGGAAACGATCCCTGATCGATTCCCAGTGCCATGTACTGACGATATTTTGTCTTTGTTTGGTCAGAATAAATATTTTACCAGTTTGGACTTACTTAAAGGCTTTCACCAGATATCATTAGAAGAAGATAGTATCCCATACACAGCCTTCAGCACAGCCAGGGGACATTATGAATTTTTACGGATGCCTTTTGGTTTACGTTGTGCTCCTATAACATTTACAAGAATGATTAACATAGTGTTTGGAGACTTGTTAGGGGATATATTGCATGCCTATATGGATGATCTTGTAATCTTTTCCAACACCTTAGAAGAACATCTACGTAAGTTAGAACTAGTACTACAGAGATTAAGACAACATAACTTAAGGGTAAAGATTAGTAAGTGTGAATTTTTCAAAACAGAATTAATATATTTGGGTTTCATGGTGTCAAGCCAAGGTCTTAAAGTAGTCCATGATAAGGTGTCGGCTATACGTAATTTTCCCATACCTACTAATGTCAAGGGAATACAGCAATTTCTGGGTTGTAGTGGATATTACAGGCGTTTCATACGCAACTATTCAATAATAGCCGCTCCTTTAACTGATCTTACGAAGAAGGGCGTAGATTTCATATGGTCTGAGCAACATCAACAGACGTTTAATACTTTGAAAGATGAACTGTGTAGTTCTCCTATCTTAAAATTTCCTGACTTCGGTAAGGAATTCTTCATTGCAACAGACGCCTCAGACTTAGGAGTAGGAGGGGTATTGCTTCAACAATATGATAAACAATTTTTCCCGATAGCTTTCTATTCTCGAAAAATGAGAACTTCCGAAAGTAAGTATGCAGTAATAGACAAGGAAGGATTAGCTATTGTTAATTCGCTAGTGCATTTTAAGTTCATAATTTACGGTTATCCCGTTAAGGTTCTTACTGACCATAAACCACTAACAGAGTTCTTTAAAGGCTTCAATCACAGCCCTAAACAAACTCGGTGGCATTTGATCATTCAAGATTTTGGCGCAAGAATCGGGTATTTACCTGGGAAAGCAAATATCATTGCGGATGCGTTATCACGCAACCCCGTGTCATCTTGTACGGAGCCTTTAGCTGAATTAATAGATATATCAACATCCTTGCCTATTGTAAAAACAATATCTGAACAAGAAGATTTAGGCTGGAGTGCTGAATTGTTACAGACTGAGCAAAGAAAAGATCAGAAAATAGAAACAATTATAAATGCTTTGAAGGGCAATCATAAAGAAAAGGAATATATAAAGTATAAGCAGCAGAATTATATAATCAAAGATAATATTCTGTGTAGGACTGTGACAAGGAAAACCCGCAATACACCACATGTAACTAACGACCAGGTAGTAGTACCAATCTCACTTATTTCCACTGTCCCGAATTGGTTGCATTCAAATCCGTTACATGGACACCCTGGGTTCTCATTAATGTCACAGAAAGCCAAATCATTGTTTTATTGGCATACAATGCTTACAGATATAAAAAGACACATAGCTAATTGTCGCACATGTCAGGAAAACAAAGGGCATACGAAAACACCTGTCAGCCTAGGAGCTTATCCTGTGCCCAATCAACCCTTTGAAAGAATACATTTAGATTTGTTAACAGGATTTTACGAGTCAGACAGAGGAAATAAGCACCTCTTAGTAATTATAGATGCTTTAACTCGATATACAGAACTAATAGCGCTTAAAACTAAAACTGCAATTGAATGCGCTAGGAAGTTTTACGAGTGTTATATTTGTAAACATGGAATTCCACACATGATAATCTCAGACTCGGGTGGTGAATTTAATAATCACTTTCTTACCTCATTGTGTGAATTCCTCAACATAAAGAAAATAAATACCATGATATATCACCCAGAGTCGAATGGGCTAGTGGAAAGAGCAAATAGGAAGATATTAAATATATTGAGGGTAACACTAGGGGGATCAGACCCCAATTGGGATATTGCAATACCGGCGGCACTGAGTACTCTGAATCATTCATATCATATATCAATTAAAATGTCACCGCATGAAGCATTGTATGGTACCCCAGTTAGAACACCTTTCCATGTATTAACGCCTACAACTAATCTATCAAATCCGTTAAAAGAATGTATAAATGCAAGTATAAGTCGATATGATATCCTTCGAAAGAATTTAGAAGAATCACAAATCATAATGAAAAGGAATCATGATAAAATACCGAAACCAACTAAAACATATACTGTGGGTGATAACATCTATATTCAAATCAATGTCAGAAAAGGGCTCAATTATAAACTAACACCTAAGTTTGAAGGCCCATTTAACATTTTGGAAACATTAACGGCCAATAGGTTTAGAGTTCAAAACGTATCCCAACTCACGGATGAGAGAATAGTACCATTGGCTCACATAAGAAATTAAAAAGAAAAGAGAGGAAAAGAAGTGAGGGAAAATTTTATTTTGTTTTATGTGATTAAAAGTTTTTCTTTTCAATACAGGAGTAATTACATATATTTTTTCTCGTTACAGGTTTCCAAGATGAATTTTTTGTTGTTGGGAGTGATATTGTTCGCTCAGACATTTTTCTCGTATGGGATGAGCTCTAAGACTAAAAATATATATTTTAAATATGGCAATATAGTTGAAAGACAAGAAGACATTTTTTTTACATCAACCAACGTAATTGTAGAAGTGAATATGCAAGCAATTTCTCTTCAAGAGAATGATGTCATTAGCTTAAGAACCGCCATTTCAAGGTTTTCTGCATCATTGGATGAGTTGCATAGAAGACATTTTCATTTGACTACATAGAGTTTGCTTGGATCAACATTAAAAGTTGCAGAGATGCTATCTGATGACTTGAAAAATAAGACTGGCGAGACAGGATCTTTGGCTTATGACCTTTTGATGTGGACTGTAGGACACGAACATAAAGAAAGACGGAATCCGTTTATTTATGCTGCATTAAGCATCTTTGGGTCTGTTGCAAGTTTAGGTTTAGGAATTTCCAATCGTCTTAAAATTAGTAATCAAAATAAGAAAATTGAGTTCTTGACTCATAGAGATGAATTGATTATGTCAGAACTAAGGAATCAGTTAGCTTCAATCAATAAAATTATGGATTTATTAAATGAACATTCAGATAATATCGTTCAAATTATGGAAGTACAGGATTTGTTGGCAACATTAACGTATTATGATTCAAAGATAGATCACATACATAACAGAATTACACATTTCATTGAGAAATCCAAGGATTATGTAGAAGCTATCACGTTAGCAACTAAAGGTGTATTGTCGCCCCTTTTGTTGCCTATAAGTTACTTAAAATTAATTCTGAAGAACGGAAGGGATAAACTAGGCTATGTTCCTTTGTTAGACGAACATAAGTTAGAATTTTATTACAGCCTAATTACAGTAAACGTAGATAATAACAAGATTAGGATTACAATTCCCTTTGATTCTTCTGATGCCTGGCAATCTTACAGGATATCACCATTTCCGACTTTCATGACGAATCACTCAAATCCAGTAATATCCAGTTTGACAGGACACGTATTGATTTCCCCAGACAAGGAAACATATACGATCATTAAAGACTTAAATCAATTAACTCACTGTTCAGACGCAATGGATAGAAAAATATGTACAGCTGACTCATTTGAATTCCATAAAAACTTAATGGATTCATGCGAGTTAGGTATAGTGCTAGACGGTGCTCTCACCCATACAAGTGAAAATTGTCTGGATAAGCTTTATCCCTTTGACAATAATGAGTTCAATTGCAGACTGAACAATGGCTCGTGGATACGATACGACAAGGACGGCTTCAATGTATCATGCCCTGACGGATCCACGTCCTTCACCCATATCTTCGTCGCAGCAGATGGTTGTGTCGGGACTTCCCCGAATTCCATGGTGACTGGTCTACGGACAATCATCAGAGAACGAGCCTACTTCGCAAACTTCACGTGGACCTCTACAATGCCAGCACTTCCTCTCCCGTACAACAGACAAGTTGCCAAGCGGTTGATGAAAATAACCGAAATGGACCACCTGTCACCGACTTATAAGGGAATTCTTCACCCCATACTACTAGCTGGTTTGAGTATCACGGTGGTGATATTTATCACCGTGAACATCCATGTTTGGCGTAGGTTACGGCACAGCAAGCAGCTAAAAAGGAACGATTTGCCTAGCCCCGACAATACGCCCTATTTGATTCAGTTCAAAGCCGTTTGAGTGGCCACCTCATTCGCTAAAGGAGTAATTTGTCGGGAAGAGTTTGTATGAAAAGCTGTTAGTACGCTAGTAATATGTAATTATAGAAATTTTCTACATTTGCATTGTTAAAAATACATTTAAAACAACATTAAAAAAAAGAAAAAAGATATAAATCATTTTTTCTCTCGGCATCTAATAAAAATATATAAGCCGGAATGTTAAAAAAGAAAAGAGAAAAAAAAAATAAAATAAAATATATAACAGAATCTATGGGCATCTAATAAAATATATCAGCCCTATATATAAATATATATATATATATATATATATATATATATATATATATATATATATATATATATATATATATATATATATATATATATATGTACGAAACCGTGGTACGTGTACGTACCAGGAATTCGTGTTTGTGCACTAAAAATTGAGTATTATGTTTCTGACAAAGGTAACAATTATTCTTTATCAAGTTACCGAATCATATGTAAGTCAGAAGTTTTTTTTTGGTACCATATAATCATTTGCTAGCAATGTACCATATGTATGATCTTGGTTTTATCATGCATTTTTCTTTTTGCTTTGGTAATATCTTTTTTGTATGCATTATTGTTATTATTTTTTAATGTGCCTATTTGGACATTCGTCCTCGGTTGATTATGGCTAAAGTTAAACAAAGAATAATACGTATGTCCAGTCACACATAATAACCATGTTTCGGCTTGTTGTTAAATTTTTGTAAAAAAATTGAGATAGCTGGCCGAGCTAATGTAATGATTAGAATAGTTAATATTACATGTTTAAAACAAATGACGTAATATGTCATGTTGGTTGAAGGAGCTAACCCTGGGATTTGCTGTAGTCATTCAAATCGTAAACCGGACATACAATGCAAACCTTAGCAATTTGACATTCTTCTTAACGTCAACACATTGTCTCAAGCGTGTAAAAGTTTGTGACGTCACCGGATGCAGGTGTCTTCCGAGTTTGTGACGTGTCTAAAATAAACTAAGCATACGATATCTGTGATATCGATAATTTAGTCAGTTCATATCTATACTTCACCAGAATTGGTCATCTGGACCAACCCAGCTTCCTCCAGTGATGGAGATGTTTAACTCTGTTGTTTTTATAGAATAAATACTTAAACTATTAAGATGTATTCAGTTATCCATTTACATACATCTGAAACAACTCATACTCAATGTGTGCTTATAACAGTAGCACGCCAATATATATATATATATATATATATATATATATATATATATATATATATATATATATATATATATATATATATATATATATATATATATATATATATATATATATATATATATATATATATATATATATATATATATACAGTATATATCATACATTCTCAAACGTGTTATGTAACATGAGATCAATTACATAGAGAGAACAATTTCAAATATCGTAATGCAACAAATCCCTTTGGGTCAGAAATGAAATATATCATTTCATGTTATGAATTGGAAGCAACTAAAACGAATCAATTTCATACTTCATATTTCAACGGTTTCTATTCGAACCTAGGGAGATTTTTTTTCCCTAAGAAATATACCTCCAACCGTTTGTCTAATGTAGTCCCTGGGTCAATTCCATAAATGTGCACTTTGGTTGCACCCCCTTTGGGACTTTGGTTTGATGATACTAAGTGGTTCTCAGGTCATATGAGATGATTTTTGGACGTGTTGTCATTTGCACAGCCTGGCAGGTACTTTGTAGGACCCCTTTTTTTTGTAACGGGGGTCACGAAGAACACCACGGCGAGGAAAAATGTATTTCAAAGATAAACCAATTATCTTCTAATTTCAGAAAACAGTGGTAGTCAAACAGACCTAAAAACTTTTCTACCTTCATAATATATCTAATAACATTCATATGTTGCATTTTTTTTTCTTTTTTTTTGTGGTTTTGCATTGGAGCTTGTAAAATTATGCAATTTTTAGGCTATTTTTCATACATTTCATGGCTTTTCAGTTTTTCTTGCCATTTCATGTCTTTTTATTAATTTTCATGCTCTTTTGTCGCATTATTCATCCAGATGTGTGGGAAGCTAGGTCAAGCAGAGGTCTTCATTGTCATGGACCTAGCAATCTATGCCAAAGCTTAAGAAATGCTGTGGAAGCAATCAAGAGAATTGAGTAATCTTGTCCTGAGGATGGGGGCATTCCAAACAGACATGACGTTCATAGCAGTCCTTTGCAACACGTTTAATGATGCTGGTCTTTCAGAACTCCTTATTGAAGCTAGAATTATTGCTTTACGCTGAGTGTCTGGAGTATTAGAAGGTCGCTAATATAACCGAACGATGAGAGCACACATGATTTTGATGGAAGCAATATAATGGGTAAAACTGAGATCTTTCTAAGAATAGCTGTACGCGAATGAGAAGGAAGACTACCAAGTTGCTGCTGGTGGATTGGACAACATCTGCATTAAACCCTCCACACAGAGGTTCAATGAGAAGTTGGCAATATATGAGTGCAGAAGATTCCTGGACCTTTATGATGAATTCTTTCAAACCAACTGAACACAGCTAGCTGCATTCTGGGATTCTTACATAGATTTAATCTGCTCATTGCTGCTGTTCACAAGATCAACACGAGAAGGGAGCTAGAACCTAGACATATGCACCATCCGTGAAATGTTGTTATGGATCTTTGCATATGACAAAGACAACTACGCCCGGTATTTGACAGTTCACTGGTGTGAACTGACGCTGCTACCACTGCCACACACATCACTATAACAACACGTTGCTGCTCAGCGCAGCCCACGTGGTGCCTTTGTTCAAGTTCCCGTAGATCAAACTACTGAGTAAACAATGAATAGAGACTCCATGACGAAGGGAAGTATCAATGGCATTAACTCGAAACAAGGTGCAGTCCACCCATGGATTCTCACAGCTCATGAGAGACCAAAGTCTTTCCTAACTTGTCGAGAAATGACAAGCCTTTATGATGCTGATGGAAAACATCGCCAGGGTTCCAGTGCACCATGTATGGAAAAGGATAAAGGTGATGTACACAAAGTAATGGCTACCATTGAGAAATAGAAAAACCACTTAAAATCCAAGAACATAACTAACCCACTCTTGAACATTGGATCTGGAATGGCTACAACTGACGAGATAACAGATGACTTGCTCACTGCAGAGTAGAATGGCACTGATGCCTTTGTCACCTCATGTTTAAGAGACTGCAAACAACTGAGGTTAATATGTTTGATCTGCAACCAAAATCCTGCCTGCAGAAATTTGGAAATTTGGTGAATTATTTGAGAATCAAATCTGCTGCAATTTATGTCATCAAGGCTGACCGAAGTTGCTTGCTAGGATGATCGTTATAGCTCAGCATCGGCAGATGAACATGCAAGATGTCTTAAATTCTCCACATGGGCCCCTGCCATGGTCAAATTTGACTCAAGAGGGTAAACTTGCAAAGACTACAAAGGCTACTGTGCTCGACAGCTTCAAATCCTGGAAGGAAAGTCTGAGGTCATCGAAGAAGTACTTGTGTCTGCAATGTGGAGCATCGATGGGATGGTCTTGCTGCAATCTCAGAAACGTGCACCTAGGACATTCAGTGAACTGCCAACTTCTGTTTTCCAGCTTGTGGAATCAACCTCGCTCCAGAAGAGGACAAGGACTAACCTGATCATGGACCAGTATCCCAACATCACTATGACGAATTCAGAGAAGGTAAAGTGCAGTGCAGGTGGTGTCAATTCAGATCATAATCCAAGATGACACCAGAAGTGCCCACCCAGTAGAAAAAAATCTAGAGTCATGGTAGCAACAAGACGAAGCTTGCAGGCTTACTTGTAAAAGAGTGGCAGCGACAAAATTACTTACCAAAGTTGGAAGGTTTTGCAATTTCTACGTTACCTATGGCTTTGTATATCTCGAAAGGAAGCAGATATGGGAATGCTACTACCCGCGAGCTATAAATCCTTAAATGGACATGAAGGGTTCATGATAAAGGCACCTGACACAGATGTTGTAGTTATTTCTTGTGCTTTCAGTCATGATATCAATGTAATGTTTCTTTACTGTACCGGAACGAAGCTGAGACAAAGATATATTGACGTCACCTCGGTTGGCTAATCATTAGGTGAAGATGTGTGCAGAACACTGCCTGGAATTCATGCCTACACTGGATGTGACACTGCAAGTGCTTTTATGAGCTAACAGTAAAAAGCAGACATTCCAGCTATATGAGTCTGACCAAGAGATGTTCAATGCTATAAAGGTGGTAGGCAACTCCATTGACAAGGATTAAGAGCGCCTGAGGGGATGTGCTCGTTTCATTTACTCACTCTACGGGCACAGTGGTAAAGACACAGTCAGTTTTTTTAGTACAATCTGTTCTGCATCAAGAATGTTCAAACTTGCCACCTGCAACAAACCAAAGATGCTCTGAAGAATCATGCTGCCAACTCCTAGCCCATATAGTCATGACTGGGTCTTGAAAGACCAGCAGCCTCATCTACATGGGATTGCTGCCTCGCATCAGCTGTAAGTGCGGCAAGCATCATTGCACTAGAGGCAGGTGCTCTTGCAGAAAAAGGGCCATGCTTTGTACTAATGCCCGAGGATGTAGAAATTGCATAAACGCCTTTACTCACAGGAAATTGAGTGGAAATTATGGTAAAAATGAGGATGATGGCCATTGAGGTAAAGTTAGGTTAGGGTAGTTTAATAAGGTTCCAACAAACGTTTGTATGGCATTACAATTCCTACTTTCTCTTGGTGTTCACCTAAGCAAACACTCAGTTGCCAGCTTAACTGAGATTGAATTTTACTGGAAATTTTTACAAATTTTGAAAACTTTTTCCTATTTTTTTCACCCAAAATGATGGCAAAATATTATAAGAATTAAGCTTTGATAACATTTATGTAATATCCTGGTTATGTAATTTATATATGTTCATGTACAAATGTTTGTTTTGTACCTAAATGCTCAGGCATGGCGTTTCGTGATTATTTGGAAATTATGCTTTTTAGCTGGTCTATGTTGTATTAAAGATTCCCTGCCACGTAAAGCCGATAACAGTAATGAAAAAAGTTTTCATATATGACGTACGAATGACGTGGTATTATCAAAGTAAAGTCCCGAAGGGGGTGCAACCCAATTAAAAAATAAGGTCTTTTCTGGATTTGACCCTTGGACTACTAATACTAAGCGCGTTAAAGAAGAGTTTGTTGACCTGCTTTGTTCTTATAACGGACTGTTTTCTGTCAATGCAAAATCGTTGTCCCCTGGAGTCGTTACAGAGGCGTCATGATGAATGATGTCTGT
>NC_090750.1:10686760-10726760 GCF_036898095.1 Palaemon carinicauda
CTTTCCTGTGCCATTTCTCTGAGGCCAAACCAATTCATTGATCTAACCTCCCTTGGAGTTGTCATCAGTCACGTTTCTCTGGGTCTACCACGTCCTCATCTGCCCAGCCGCTTCCAGTCAGGTAAATCCTGGACTAACTTACCCTCCCCTGTTCAATTATGCCCCATCTATCATCATCTTGATAATCTAACTATATCTTTGACATTGGGCTCCTTTGTCACTTCACAAAATGCCGTACTTTTTGTGCTGCTTCCATTTCATTCGAAAAAAATTTTTGATTTTCTTTCTTTCATTTTCAAGTGCAGGACATATTGCATCAGTTGAAAACAGCTCTGTACCATGACTGGTGCTCATAAGATAATCTCGATCTCACAAATGAAATGTACATTTTGATTTAGCTGTGATCTGATACTGACCTCCAAACGATTTTTATCCTTTCCATTGTCTATTAGGCCTTCCTTATTCTCTCCTTCAATTCTGTACCTAGTGGTTTATTGCTTGTAATGAGAGGCGGACACCTAGCTATCCGAGTAGACACCTCAAGATTGTATATATATATATAATCAATGAATAGGTCGGTGAGGATTCGACGTGGCCGATTCGCCTCCGATAATTAGCCACCAAAAACTTGCCACCATCATTTGGCCATTTTGTTAATTTCGCCACTGGGGACTATTCGCCATCAGATATATAGTTATAGTGTGTACTGTATAAGGTATTCTCTTCATCAAGTTTCCATTTTTAGTCAATGTTATATTTACTAACTCATGGTGCAAAAAAGAAAGAAAAGAAATTATAAAAAAGAAATATCCCACGAGTTTGGGTTGAAGATGAATACGAAAAAAGACAGGGATGATGAGAACGGAGTATGCATTGGGAGATAAAATATCAGAGTCTATGAAAGATTGGGAAAAGCAAACAAGACAATTGCTAGGTTAAGTAGAATTTGGAAATAAAATGGCCTGAAATTACAAATAAAAGTCAGACTATATATCAGTTTCATGACATTGGTGTTACTCTATGGACATGAGTCATGGTATGACAATGAAAAAATTTCCAATAGATTTATTAGATTTGAGAAAAAAGGCCTAAAGAGGATATTGGGAGTTGAATGGCAGGACAGGATTAGAAATGAAACTATAAAAGAGATTTTTCGAGTGCTAGATGTGGATGAGAACATAATGTGGGGTAGATGGAGATGGTTTTGGCATGCTCTTTGCGCTCCCCAAGAGAGATTAATTCACCAAACGTTCAGTTGGGCTCTACAAGACACTAGAAGAGAAGGGAGAACCAGGCCTACATGGCTAAGTACTATGAATCGCTAAAAGGATGATTAATGGAGAAGTATTGAATTAAGAGCTCAGGATAAAGATGATTGTCGAAATCTAACCGAGGCCCTTTGCGTCGATAGGCGTAGGAGATGATGATGATGATGATGATGATGATGATGAAGAAGAAGAAAAAACGGTTTATGAAAAAAATTAAAATATCCTTCATGATATTTCAACATCGTAGTAAATGTTATTTGTTTAAACCAAAAAGATAATTAAAACTTATAATTTTTCTCATTTCTTCGTTGACGTTTCGATATTTGTATTAGTTTTAAAGGTGGTGGGCACCCCGCTGTTTCATATATAAGTATCTTTTTTTTTGCTATTTCATTAAAGTGTCTAAAAATTTCCATATTATTTGGGAGGTTAGCTTAGAGTTCAATGAGCTGCTTCTGCGTAAGGTTATTTGTCTGATCTTTATCATTCAAAATTGTCTTATATTGCGAAATTTTAACATCGGGAAACAAAACAGCCCAAATTATTATAGATACCAATATAATTGAATTCAAGCCAATATAGTATTGGTAACAGTTCTTAAGGCAAAAGTAGGCAAGTGCTAGATGTCTAGGTCACGATGGGACACACAGGCCAAAGCAAGTATCGTTTTGACTTTTGAAACAAAATCAGATTCAGCATCTAATTGACGAATTGCCCCCAACGACCTCTTTGATAGCTTACTAGAAACGTATATAAAGTCATCGTGTTGAAACTTCTCTTTTCCAAGGTTGAGAAAAATCATTTTGACTAATTTGGAGACTTTAGGGAGACGGTTACAAGTGTATTATATAAAGATATACTTTGGATATCTTTTTTTTTAAAACACCAAAAAAATACCCTTTTTTAAAACAGTGTGTTCGTTACATTTAGAAACCAGACAACATAAATCTAACAAATGTCCTATATGCGGGTGGGAATTGTCCATGGCAAATAGACGGTAGCTAGACGTCCCCGGAGGCGAACTGGCGTTGGCTAATTGTCGGCGGTGAATCAGCCACGCCAAATGGTCCCATCCCTGTGTAGACACCTCAGGTTTATGTATGTAATCAATGGATAGATTTGCTTAAAGTAAAAGGTGGTTATAAACTAATATACACACAAGTGAATCAACTCCAACACCCAAAAACATAACTGACGTCCACACGTCTCGAACTGTCGGCACAACAGTGCCAGGAATCCTTGCTGCCAAGAGGGAAGGGCTGGTCTAAGAGGCCCCGTCCGGGCAAAAAGCTAGGGCAATCTGCACGCACGCACTCACGGGCTGGTGACTGGTAGAACACATGAACATACGCTACCAGGATGTAAGCAATGTCCGGTAGGGTAGCCAATCTGACTTCAGTCTACCCTAAAGTCAGGGCAAAGTCCTTCAAAAAGAAGGCAACCGTGCTTACCCCATGCAAAAAGGCAAAAACACCTTAGTAGAAGCTAAAGGGCAAACCACCTAAGTAGAAGAAGAATTGTATTTAATATTACCTTGACAAACTTTTTCATCTACTGGTGACAATGGAATCCCTCGCTAATTCCCAGTCTTTCAAATCTCTCTTTTTGAGTACTCTAACAATAATCCCTTTCTTTTTCTATTCAACAGGTGTGACTTCATCTCGCCATATATGATTGAATAATAAATTACATACAATGGTTGTTTATATACCGTCAGCCTTTAACATTTCAGGTGCAATACCATCCATTCCTAGTAAATTATAGTGTTCCAGTGTTTTCATTGCCAAAACTATCTCTGCCAATATAATGTTAATTATATCTAAAGGAAGATCATGTTCATCCCCAAGGATGTCTTTCTTGTTTGATTGGGGAGGTACATATATATATATATATATATATATATATATATATATATATATATATATATATATATATATATATATATATATATATATATATATATGGTTACAAGCCAATCTACAACCCTACTTGGAAAAACAAGATGCTATAAGCCCAAGGGTTTCAATACGGAAATATACCCCAGAGAGGAAAGGAAATAAGGTAATAAATAAATGATGAAAAAAATAATAACAATAAATCATTCTGAAAACAATAACAACGTCAAAACAGATATATCGTATTTAAACAATAAAAAGACTTATGTCAGCATGTTCAACATAAGAACATATGCTGTAACCTAAACTTTTGGAGTTCTGATTCGACTACCCGATAAGGAAGAGCATTCAACAGACAACTATGTAGTATTGAGCCCCATCATGGAGTAGGCCTGGCTATTACAATTAACTGCCTGCCTAGCATTACAAATAGAATAGAATTGTCCAGGGACATCTGAATGTGAAGGATGGTCAGAGTTATGAAAAACCTTATGCAACATACATAATGAACTAATTGAACGACGGTGCCAAAGATTAATGTCTAGATTAGGAATAATAAATTTAATAGACCGTAAGTTTCTGTCCAACAAATTAAGATGAGAATCAGCAGCTGAAGACCTGACAGGAGAAAAATACTGAAACCAAAATCATACTTTGAATTTTGTTAGGATTCAACTTCATACCCCATAATTTGCACTTTAGCTAGATCTCTATTAAGGGATTCAGCTACCCCAGATCTACATTCAAGGCATGAAATTAATGCAAAGAGAGTAGCATCATCTATATATGCAACAAGCTTATTTTCAAGGCTAAACCACATGTCTTGTGTATAAAGTATGAAAAGTAATGTGCCAAGAACACTACCCTGTGGAACACCAGATATCACATTCCAATACTCACTATGGTAACTGTCAACAACAACTCTTTGAGATATATTACTTAAGAAATCAATAATAATGATAAGAAACGACCAACCCACTCCCAACTGTTTGAGTTTGAAAACAAGGGCCTCATGATTAACACGGTCAAAGGCAGAACTAAAATCAAGGCCAATCATACGAACTTCTTGACCACAATCAAGGGATTTCTGTACATCATTGGAGATTATAAGAAGGGCATCACTTGCTCAAAGGCCTTAACGAAAGCCCAATTGCAGACTAGGGAATAGATGATTACCTTCAGCAAACCTATTAAGACGTTTTACAAGAAGACGTTAAAAATTTTAGATAATATGGGAGTCATGGAAATTTGGCGGTAATACGTTGGACTTGAGCTATCACAAACACATTTATAGAAGGTGCTAAAAGCTTCTCTTCTTGCTAACTTGTGCAAAATAATAGATAACTTTGGAGCTAAGAAATCTGCAGTTTTTATAAAAAAAAAATAGGAAAAATACAATAATTAGGGTCTACACCTCCATAAGCATTGAGGTCCATTAACAGAGCTTTGATTTCACGTGATCGAAATGCTAAACTTGTTAATTTAGTCTCAGGAAAACAGGAATGAGTAAGTTATAGTATTTAATTACTCTGTTTACTGTCAAAAGCATCAGCCAAAAGGTTGCTTTTCCTTTGGACAGTGTGACTGAGCCATCTGGTTTAAGTAAAGAAGGAACTGTTGCATATACACCAAAAAGTGCAGATTTAAGGGTAGACCACCATTCACGTTCCTGAGTTGTACCAGAAAAGGTTTCTTTTATGGTTAAATTGTATTCCTTTTCAGCTGAGACATAAACTCTCTGAGCAAAAGCTTGTAGCTGAGTATAGTTGTTCCAGGTTAAATCTGATATGTTAACCTTCCAAAGATGATAGGACTCCTGCTTCTCAAGATAAGCACGTCTACAATCATCATTGAACCATGGTTTGTCCTTCACTCGGTACCTTAGCACACGAGAAGGGATAAGCCTATCAATGATATTGACTAGATTCTCATTCAAAGGTACAACAGGATCCGCAGTAATATATAATTGTGACCAATTCAAGCACAAAAGATCATGCAAAATCTCATTCCAGTCTGCTTGGGATTTCACATAAATTTCACAAGAGTATGATACATCAGGGACAGGCTGCTCTGTCTTCACTACTATTGAAATTAAGGCATTGTCAGATGTCCCGACCGGAGAACCAGCCTTACTAGATATAATGCCAGGGGAGTTAGTGTATACAATGTCTAAGCAATTACCAGGTCAGTGAGTAGCTTCATTTATGATTTGTTCACAGTCTGATCCAGAGGTAAAGTCTAAAGCTCTTAAGCCATGGCGATCGGTAGGAGATATAGAACATAACCACTCCCTATGGTGAACAATAAAATCTCCCACTAAGACAAAAAAAGCCTTTTTAATATCTACTTGTAAATTAGCCATAATGGTAAGGAGACAATCGAAGATAGAATCATCCACGTCTGGATTCCGGTAGATCGAACACAAATAAAAGTTGTTATGCCTGCCACAGACTTTTATTACCTGAATCTCATGACATCGACATTGATACCATGACTTATGAGAGGCAGTGTACTCGGTCCTATAATACACCGCTATTCCACTGGTCCTAGGGATGGCATCTCGTTTCGAGATTATTGTCTTCTTAAAGCCAGTTATAAGGAGCTCAGATGAGTGCCTCATATAAGAAACCAAAGTTCTTGAGCACAAAAGAATATCATAATGTCTGGACGCACCTGTAAGGTCTTGCATATTTGCATGAAGATAACGAATATTGCATTATAGAAGACGAAATCTAGGACATACTGGTCCCAGATTTCACTCAATGTCTCCAGACAGCATAAGAATTAATTGTAATATAAAAGAGACCCCATACTTAAAAACTAGATTAACAAGAATTATAAAAAAAACAATATGTACAGAATTATAAATAAAGTGATTGATAACACCCATAGACTATAGTAAAAACTTGGAAAAACTGGTCAACATTGAGGACCCGATACACCATGCAAGGCTAAATATCCTCCAGGATAGCAAATTCAACTGAAGGGATGACAGTAAGGATGGATTGAGAAGAAAAAGGATCAGATAAAGAAAAGACAACCTCTTGATAAGCCACCAGGCATTCATGGCCCTTCTATTTAAAAAAAACAAAGAGGAAGAAAAAAAAAGATAGAATAGAGTGCCCGAGTGTACCTTCAAACAAGAAAACTCTAACCCAAGACAGTGGAAGACCATGGCACAGAGGCTGTGGCACTACCCAAGACTAGAAAACAATGGTCTGATTTTGGAGTGTCTGTCTCCTAGAAGAGCTCTTTACCATAGCTAAAGAGTTTCTTCTACCCTCACCAAGAGGAAAGTACACTGAACATTTGCAGTACAGTAATTAACCTCTTGGGTGAAGAAGTGTTTAAGAATTTCATTGTTATCAGGTGTATGAGGAAAAACAAGAATCCGTAAAGGATAGGCCAGACTATCCTGTGTATGTGTGGGCAAAGAAAAAATAAGCCCTAACCAGAAGGAGGGATCCAATGCATTACTGTCTGGCCAGTCAAAGGATCCAATAATTCTCTAGTGGTATTATCTCACTGGGTGGCTGGTGCCCTTTCCAAATACTACCTATATATATATATATATATATATATATATATATATATATATATATATATATATATATATATATATATATATATATATATATATATATATATATATATATATATATATATATATCTTATTCTTCATTGACGATTCAATAAAACGTACATCATCTTCAATTTAAGGTCATGATAAAATGCTAGGGTAAAATAAGCCAACCTGTATCTATTGTAACTTCCGATACACCATTGGTCATCACTCACTAGGTTATAGAAATTTTCATTAATCTTTTATCCATCGGGAAATATGAAACATTTCTTTGTATATAAATATTATTTTATCCCTATTGATTCCTATCTGTTATACTTTAACTTTTTTTTCTTTACTTCGTGCTATCGGAAGTTCTCTATAGATTTCCATGTAAAATTTCTTACTACTTGAATATCTTTTAAACTGATCCTAAAATATTTCAAAGATACCTAATCTTTATTGCAAGTGCACACCACTTTTTTTTTCCACAATTATTGCTATTAGTTTTATCAAAAGTCCTTATCTCTGTTCCTGATTAATATATTGTCACTGCATTGGATAGTGTGCACCGGCCAATTTGTGGAGAGTCATGCGTTATTATGGAATTCCTCCTAAATATGTAAATTTTATTAAGTCTGTTCATGAGCATGGTTAGTGCAGACTAATGTTGGTGGAATCTTATAAAGTGAGTTTCCAGCGGACATCGGAGTACTCGAGGTAAATGTGTTGTCTCCTATGCTGTTTATCTTTCCCATAGATTTTGTGATACAGAGAATAGTTGGGGATGTTGGAGAACGATTGGAATAGTTTGGGAACAGGAAATTAGCTAACTTAGATTATGCTGATGACGCTGTCATTATTAGCAGAACACCACTGGTCTTACAAAGCCATCTTACCAAAATGCTTGAAATATCATATGAGGTCGGGGTAAAGACAAACAGAATATAGACAGAGATGATGTGAACAGAATATGTAACGGAAGATGAAATATCATTGGAAGGAAAAAGGATAAATGAGGTGGAATCATTTAAATATCTAGGAACTATGATCTGTAATACAGGATATTTAGAAAAAAAAAATTAGACAATGGCTATGTTACGTGAAATTTGGAAATCGAATGAGCTAAGGTTACATATAAAATCAGGCTATATATCAGCTTAGTGAGATCGGTGTTAACTGTATGGACATGAGTCATAGTGTGACATGAAACAATATCCAACAGATTCTGTACATTTGAGAACAAAGCCCTCAGAAGTATATTAGGAGTTAGATGACAGGACAGGGCTAGAATTGAAACTATAAGAAAGATTACTCTAGTACCATATGTGGATGAGATCATGGTAAGTAGACAGGTCGCAGCCAGGCAAAAACTAAGAGAGATAAGTTCACCAAATGTTTAACTTGGCTCCACAAGGCACTAGAAGAGTTAGAAGACCCACACCTACATGGCTGAGAACTATGAAGTGTGAATTGGGAGATGATGAGTGAAGAAATATTGAATTTAAATTGCAAGATAGAGACGAATAGTGAAATCTAACCTCGGTCATTTGCGTCAATAGGTGTAGGAGGAGATGATGATGAAACTGAAATATTAATGATTCGTTGTGGCCTACTAGAAATGGGAGTAACCTTTTTTTTCTTACTTTCTTGTTATAAATATGCTTACTTTCCGTTTTATGCCACTGTTTAGGATCCCCCTTATTCATATGTCAGTACTCAATTTTTTTTTTTTTTTGTAAGGAATTTTACTGATATATTTCGTAATCTTCTTAAATCAATTTGAATTCCCTGAATAATAGAGGATTCTCTATCATCTTAGCGTATCCTTCTAGCATACCTTAAACAAATTGCAAAATCCGGGATACTTTCTTGGGTGAACACATAACCCTCTGATATTGACTTAAACTTTATCGTTTGGTGTTGTCCAAAAGGCAATTTAAGAAAGGGTACTTTTTAGGAAGAAATTGGAATCCAAAACCTTTTGATGTCTAAGAAATGAGAATAAATTGGAGTATATGAAATGTCATCGTGTTTTCTATTGAAAAAAAAATGAAAAAAATCCTTCAATCGCTATTAAATTAACTGTTGCATATACACCAAAAAGTACAGATTTAAGGGTAGACCACCATTCATGTTCCTGAGTTGAACCAGAAAAGGTTTCTTTTATGGTTAAATTGTATTCCTTTTCAGCTGAGGCATAAACTCTCTGAGCAAAAGCTTGTAGCTGAGTATAGTTGTTCAAGGTTAAATCTGATATGTTACCCTTCCAAAGAAGATAGGCCTCTTGCATCTCCAGATAAGCACGTCTACAATAATCATTGAACCATGGTTTGTCCTTCACTCGGTACCTTAGCACACGAGAAGGGATAAGCCTATCAATGATATTGACTAGATTCTCATTCAAAGGTACAACAGGATCCGCAGTAATATATAATTGTGACCAATTCAAGCACAAAAGATCATGCAAAATCTCATTCCAGTCTGCTTGGGATTTCATATAAATTTCACAAGAGTATGATACATCAGGGACAGGCTGCTCTGTCTTTACTACTAATAAAATTAAGGCATTGTCAAATGTCCTGACTGGAGAACCAGCCTTACTAGATATAATGCCAGGGGAGTTAGTGTATACAATGTCCAAGCAATTACAAGATCTGTGAGTAGCTTCATTTATGATTTCTTCACAGTCTGATTCAGAGGCAAAGTCTAAAGCTCTAAAGCCATGGCGATCGGTAGGAGATATAGAACTTAACCACTCCCTATGGTGAACAATAAAATCTCCCACTAAGACAAAAAAAGCCTTTTTATCATGTACTTGTATATTAGCCATAATGGTAAGGAGAGAATCGAAGATAGAATCATCCACGTCTGGATTCCGGTAGATCGAACACAAATAAAAGTTGTTATGCCTGCCACAAACTTTTATTACCTGAATCTCATGACATTGATATTGATAGCAGGACTCATGTGAGGCAGGGTACTCAGTCCTATAATACACCGCTATTCCACTGGTCCTAGGGATGGCATCACGTTTCGAGATTATTGTCTTCTTAAAGCCAGTTATAAGGAGCTCAGATGAGTGCCTCATATAAGAAACCAAAGTTTTAGAGCACAAAAGAATATCATAATGTCTGTACGCACCTGTAAGGTCTTGCATATTTGCATGAAGATAACGAATATTGCATTATAGAAGACGAAATCCAGGACATACTGGTCCCAGATTTCACTCAATATCTCCAGACAGCATAAGAATTAATTGTAATATAAAAGAGACACCATACTTAAAAACTAGATTACCAAGAATTATAAAAAAAAAAAAAAAAAAAAAACATGTACAGAATTGTAAATAAAGTGATTTATAAAACCCATAGACTATAGTAAAGATTTGGAAAAACTGGTCAACATTGAGGACTCGATACACTTTGCAAGGTTAAATATCCTCCAGGATAGCAACTTCAACTGAAGGGATGACCGTGAGGATGGTTTGAGAAGAAAAAGGATCAGATAAAGAAAAGACAACCTCTTGATAAGCCACCAGGCATCCATGGCCCTCCTATTTAAAAAAGAAAAAGAGGAAGAAAAAAAAGATAGAATAGAGTGCCCGAGTGTACCCTCAAACAAGAAAACTCTAACCCAAGACAGTGGAAGACCATGGCACAGAGGCTGTGGCACTACCCAAGACTAGAAAACAATGGTCTGATTTTGGAGTGTCTGTCTCCTAGAAGAGCTCTTTACCATAGCTAAAGAGTTTGTTCTACCCTCACCAAGTGGAAAGTACACGGAACAATTGCAGTACAGTAATTAACCTCTTGGGTGAAGAAGTTTTTAGGAATTTCATTGTTATCAGGTGTATGAGGAAAAACGAGAATCCGTAAAGGATAGGCCAGACTATCCTGTGTATGTGTGGGCAAAGAAAAAATAAGCCCTAACCAGAAGGAGGGATCCTATGCATTACTGTCTGGCCAGTCAAAGGATCCAATAATTCTCTAGTGGTATTATCTCACCGGGTGGCTGGTGCCCTTGCCAAATACTACCTATATATATATATATATATATATATATATATATATATATATATATATATATATATATATATATATATATATATATATATATATATCTTATACTTCATTGACGGTTCACTAAAACGTACATCATCTTCAATTTAAGGTAATGATAAAATGCTAGGGTAAAATAAGCCAACCTGTATCTATTGTAACTTCCGATACACCATTGGTCATCCCTCACTAGGTTATAGAAATTTTCATTAATCTTTTATCCATCGGGAAATATGAAACATTTCTTTGTATATAAATATTATTTTATCCCTATTGATTCCTATCTGTTATACTTTAACTTTTTTTTCTTTACTTCGTGCTATCGGAAGTTCTCTATAGATTTCCATGTAAAATTTCTTACTACTTGAATATCTTTTAAACTGATCCTAAAATATTTCAAAGATACCTAATCTTTATTGCAAGTGCACACCACTTTTTGTTTCCACAATTATTGCTATTAGTTTTATCAAAAGTCCTTATCTCTGTTCTTGAAAAATATGTTGTCACTACATTGGATAGTGTGCACCGGCCAATTTGTGGAGAGTCATGCGTTATTATGGAATTCCTCCAAAATATGTAAATTTGTTTAAGTCTGTTCATGAGCATGGTTAGTGCAGACTAATGTTGGTGGAATCCTATAAAGTGAGTTTCCAGCGGACATCGGAGTACTCCAGGTAAATATGTTGTCTCCTATGCTGTTTATCTTTCCCATAGATTTTGTGATGCATAGAATAGTTGGGGATGTTGGAGAACAATTGGAATAGTTTGGGAATAGGAAATTAGCTAACTTGGATTATGCTGATGACGCTGTCATTATTATCAGAACACCACTGGTCTTGCAAAGCCTTCTTACTAAAATGCTTGAAATATCATATGAGGTTGGGGAAAAGTCAGACAGAATAAAGACAGAGATGATGTTAACAGAATATGTAACGGAAGATGAAATATCATTGGAAGGAAAAAGGATAAATGAGGTGGAATCATTTAAATATCTAGGAACTATGATCTGTAATACAGGATATTTAGAAAAAAAAAAAATCAGACAATGGCTATGTTACGTAAAATTTGGAAATCGAATGAGCTAAGGTTACATATAAAATCAGGCTATATATCAGCTTAGTGAGATCGGTGTTAACTGTATGGACATGAGTCATAGTGTGACATGAAACAATATCCAACAGATTCTGTACATTTGAGAACAAAGCCCTCAGAAGTATATTAGGAGTTAGATGACAGGACAGGGCTAGAATTGAAACTATAAGAAAGATTACTCTAGTACCATATGTGGATGAGATCATGGTAAGTGGTAGATGATGGTGATCTTTGCACTCCCTCAGAGAGATAAGTTCACCAAATGTTTAACTTGGCTCCACAACGCACTAGAAGAGTTAAAAGACCCACACCTGCATGGCTGAGAACTATGAAGCGTGAAGTGGGAGATGATGAGTGAAGAAATATCAAATTTAAATCGCAAGATAGACACGAATAGTGAAATCTAACCTCGGTCATTTGCGTCAATAGGTGTAGGAGGAGATGATGATGCAACTGAAATATTAATGATTCGTTGTGGCCTACTAGAAATTGGAGTAACTATTTATTTATTTTTTTTTTTTGCTTACTTTCTTGTTATAAATATACTTACTTTCCGTTGTACGCCGTTGTTTAGGATCCCCTTCATTCATATATCAGTAGACAATAAGTTTTTTTTTTTTTAAGGAATTTTTTGATTTATTTCGTAATGTTCTTAAATCAATTTGAATTTCCTGAATAATAGAGGATTCTCTATCGTCTTAGCTTATCCTTCCAGAATACATTTGACAAATTGCATATTCCGGGATACTTTCTTGTTTGAACATATAACCCTCTGATATTGATCTAAACTTTATCGTTTTGTGTTATCCAAAAGGCAATTTAAGAAAGGGTACTTTTTAGGAAGAAATTGGAATCCAAAAAATTTTAATGGCTAAAAAATGAGAAGATATTGGAGTATATGAAATGTCATCGTGTTTTCAATTAAAAAAATATCCCTTCAATCGTTATTAAACTAACTTTTTCTTTTATATAAAAGTAGAAGAAAAAATCAATATCAAACGACCTCCTTTTACACTATTTTTTCCTTAAAGAAATAATTAAGTGTGATAGAAATAACCAGTACTAATCCGAGAGATGGTCTCCTGCAATTTGCGTTTCTGAAAATACTGACATAATGTAATTTCTTTGAAAATTCTTCTTAAAATATTCATAAGTTTCGCTTAAGGGCTCAAAACTCTTTCTTCGCGTCGTTTCAAAAACTAGTTTTCACCTCGATCAAGAATTACCACTTAAATTAGACTCATTATCTATACATGAAGGAAGACGATGGATAGAGATGTGTACTTCCTCAATATTTCCAGCTGCCTTAATGATGATTACACCTTAGCATTTATACATTAAAATAACCATATGTTAATGAAAGTGAAACCAGTAGGCTCCAATAAGGAATGGAAACCAAAAAGTAAACAAATATGAGAAAACGTTCATGAAAGCTATCCCATGTTGGGATCATTGTAAAACTAACCAGGAAAATAACTTTTGATAGGGAATCAGTGGAGAAATAATACAGAATCAACCCGCCTGTAAATATGCTTTGATCCATTGTAAAAATGTCAACAACTTTAAACAAGAGAAGAGTGAAGACAAACATCCTCCAATTTATTTAGGTTCCAATGTGGAAACTTCTCTTACGTATAGATTGATCTAATTATAAGGGCTTGATACTTCAAAATAATTTTTTTCTTAGTTATTATTATTATTATTATTATTATTATTATTATTATTATTATTATTATTATTATTATTATTATTATTATTATTTTATAGTTATCTTTTTTTTTATTTTTATCTTTATTATTGTTAGCTAACCTGCAACTCTAGGTAAAAAAAGAAAACAGGTTACTATAAGGCCAATTGCTCCAACAGGAAATATAACCCAGCGATGAAATGAAATAAATAGATTATATAAATAGTAATAAAAAAAAGTAGAATATTTTAAGAACCATATCAACATTAATAAAGATCTTTCATATATAAATTATCGAAAGGAGATTTATGTCAGCCTTTTTAAGATAAAAACATTTGCTAGAAATTTGAACTTTGAAGTCCTACCGATTCAACTACCCGATTAGGAAGATCATGGCTGGGATAAAACTTTTAGAATACTAAGTACTATTGACCTTCACGATGGAGAACACCTGACTATTAGAATGAATTGCATACCTAGTATTACGTAAAGGGTGGTACTGTGTAGGAAGATCTGAAGGTAAAGAATAGGCAAAATAATGAAAAATTGTATGCAACATGCATAACGAACCAATTGACCAGTAAGTTGAAAGTTACTAGACCGTAAGTTCCTGTCCAGCAATTTAAGATGAGAATCAGCAGCTAAAGGCCAAACATGAGAGCAATACTCGAAACCAGGTAGAATGAAACAAAAGAATTAAAAAAAAAAAATGATCACCAAAAATCTTGTGAGACCTATTTGCTTATCTGATTAACATTGGCGCAATTGTGTAATTTCTTGGATAAGGCTTATCTTGTCTTGATCTCTATCATACCTTTACCGTTATCTTCTTCTTCTTCTTCTTCTTCTTCTTCTTCTTCTTCTTCTTCTTCTTCTTCTTCTTCTTCTTCTTCTTCTTCTTCTTCTTCTTGTTTGAAGTTACCTTTTACATTGAAGAAAATTTTAGAAGTGACTAATATCAAGCTTACAAAAATGCTTTTAATAATATTGGCAAGATTCATACAAATAACGAGACCAATTAGGCTGCATTTTTGTATATTATATTTTTAGACAAGCGTAGAAGGATATCATTTTTCTGTTGGTCATTTTTTCTTGTTTACTAGGTAACCCAAAGCCTAAAGATAAATTAAAATGTACACCTGGCGAGCACAAGAGTGAGACCACCATATGTAATTGGAGTGCGAACATATTCTTCCACTCACGCATCCTCAGTAGAAGTCTACTGCCTTTGAAACCTACATACATACATTTCCTAAAATACTTCCTCAAGAACAAGATTGCATTCTGTATTCTATATAGTTTGTTATTCTGATCGTTATCATCTCTTTTTTTATCATCATTGGACAATATTATTATGGTGTAGTATGAAAAAAAAAGAAAAAAAAAAAAGGATAGGAAACAGTATGAAATAAGGTCCGTGGTGAAACCTTTCTTTTCTTTGGTATTTCTATTCACTAACTTGAGGTATTAAACTGTATATGTATCGTTCAGCACCGGGCAAACGTCTCTCTCCATTATAGTTCATAAATAATATACATAGTAGATATAAATTGACCCAAGCTTGTTAGTACTACGTAGAGTTTCCTAGAACTGGATATTGTCATCTTTTAATTTTCATATCTTCCTTGTATTTGAATAACGTATTTAATGCATTAATATAATAGCACTCCAACAATAAAATGAAGAATAAATAAACGATTGCATAAACAAATGAATAATCACAAGAATAAGTAAACAGATAAAAACAGATAAATGATGAAAAGATGAATTTATAAAAAAAAGAAAATACCAAAAAGATAATTTTACCGAAAATAAAAAATATATGATAAAGACTTATATGTCACAACATTCCCATAAGATACAACAAAATTAAAACATATGATGTGTATTTGTTAATAAATCCACTTTTTTCAATTTTCTATCATAAAGCTTAATAAAATTTTGTAACCTCATTGCAATCCTTTTTGCTCTACGATGGCATTAAATATTGGTGTACTTGTACTCGCCCGATATTTGTTCTTCATTTCCATATGAATTAGACAGGAAAACTCTTTCTCACACGTAAGTGGTCAAATAAGGTACTAGTACTTTGAGAGATTTGGTTACTAGGGCACAGTATACTATACGCTGAGAAGCTCAGATGTACACCACTTGACCATTGGTGAACTCCATTTGAATTCCGCGGTTGTTTCTCAGATCGATGAGATCTTCCTCGTTGTCGACGTCATCATCATCATCAAATTCTGCCTGAAATTGTTCGAGTTTCAGTTGTCATATGTCTTCTGCTCCTCACCTGAAAAGTAACTCGCAAATGCAGTACACAGCTTCAGTGGATGTTGAACTGTTCCTTGCTAGAATAAATGCAGGCTAGCATAGGTGGAATAGAAAATTATAAAATGTCAATATAAACACTTATTAAGCATATGAAAAACTAAATGCTGTAGTAAAATATCCAATAATTGGCATTAAAAATTTATCATATCGCCTTCTAAATGGTGTAATGGGAAATTTGAGCTAAAAAAAATATTTTGATGTGGATATAGTATCCAAGAATTAGCTGGAAATTTTGTCTAATGCTTCAAAAACTAAAGGAACAAATGAAATTTTCCTTTTTTTTTCGATATTCTGAATCATATTAGGTGTTGGACCATACCAACAAATAAGGTTAACAAGATTTAACAATGTTACAGATGATGATGATGTCAGGATTATTAAGGGGGCAAAGCCTGTAGTGGGGTTGATACATTACCAATATCCAAAGTAATCAAAAAAACGATAAATGACATTATTAGCGACTATAGATATTCTAAATTTCAGAACGTTCTGGACGGTGCTCTTCCTTATTAAGATTTTTAAGTTTATATAGACATATTAGGAATTTATCCTTCATGTCAAAAATGCTAAATACAGTTATTCTTTAACAATTAGTTAGCTATTTAGGAGGAATCAAAACATTATCATAAAACAGTCAATACTCCGACAATTACATTCTATCAAGACATCTGTAAGCTCTCTAACAAATAATATGCTGGAAATCAAGAAGAGAACGGATAACGCATCTTGAATTTTCCTGATTTGGTGCTGTTTTGAATACAATTGGGCTTGAATTTACTCTTTAATGAACTAAAATCTATTGATATTGGCGATGAAGCTTTTAAATAGCCAAAGCATTATTTAGTTCACAGAAACGTATATGCCTATACTGCAGCTCATTGTAGCACATTTGTAATCAATGGTTAGATGATAATAATATTATTATTATTATTATTATTATTATTATTATTATTATTATTATTATTATTACTATGAATTGCAAAGCTACAACCCTAGTTGGAAAAGCAGGATGCTACAAGCCCAGGCACCCCAACAGGGAAAATAGCCCAGGGAGGAAAGGAGACAAGGAAAAATACATTATTTTCAGAACAATAACATGAAGATAAATATCTCCCATATAAACTATAAAAAAATTTAACAAAACAAGAGAAAGAGAAACAAGATAGAATAGTGTGGCCTGGTGTACCCTCAAGCAAGAGAACACTTATCCAAGAGAGTGGACGACCATGGTACAGTGGTTATCGCAGTACCTAAGACTAGAGAACAATGGTTTGATATCGGAGTGTCCTTCTCGTAGAAAAGCTGTTTACCATAGCTAAAGAGTCTCTTTTACCCTTACCAAGAGGAAAGTGTCCACTAAACAATTTCAGGATAGTAACCCCTTGGGTGCAGAATAATTGTTTGGTAATTTCAGTGTTTTCATGTGTATGATGACAAAGGAGAATATATAAAGAACAAGCGAGACTATTCGATGTTTGTGTTGGTAAAGGGAAAATGAACCCTAACCAGAGAGGAGGATCCGATGTAGTACTGTGTGACCTGTCAAAGGACCCCATAAGTCTCTAGCGGTAGTATCTCAACGGCACCATCCACTTGTTGAGATATTAACGCTAGAGATTTATTGGGTACTTTGACTGATCAGACAGTACTATATTGTATCCCTCTCTCTAGTTACAGCTCATTCCACCTTTGCCGACACATATACAGATTAGTTTGACATATTCTTTACACATTCTCCTCTTTCCTCACAAGAGATTAACTACTGCACTGCAAATGTTTCAGTGGCTATTTTCCTCTTGGTAAGAGTAAAGGGGATTTTTTTAGCTATGGTAAGCATTTCTTCTATAAAAAGGACACCTGAAAATCAAATCATTGTTCTCTAATTTTGGGTAGTGTCATAGCATCAGTACCATGGCCTTCCGCTGTCTTGGGTTAGTGATCTCTTGCTTAAACGTACAATCAGGCACACTATTCTATCTTGTTTCTCCTCTTCTTGTTATTTTGAAGTTTTTATCCTTATGTCATTTTAATGTTATTATAATTTATATGTGAAAGATTTATTTCACTACTATTATTATTCTTGAATTTTTATTGTAGTTTTTCATTATTTCCTTTCCTCACTTGGCTATTTTTCCTGTTGGGGCCCTTAGGCTTATAGCGCCCTGATTTTCCAAATAGAGTTGTAGCATGGCAAGTAATAATAATAATAATAATAATAATAATAATAATAATAATAATAATAATAATAATAATAATAATAAGAACCTAATTGTAGTAATAAAACATATTACGAAAAAAATAAGTATTTCACACTTTCAACTAAGGACTTCAATCCGATGATATACCGTTTACAGTGCACATTCATAGTGACAATTAACTTGATTAGACACCAGAAAACCGGTTCTAGATTGACCTCACATTATAAAATTTTTAGTAAAATCTGTTCACGTGATCGTATCACAAACCTAATTAGCATATGAAACAGTGATTTTGCACAGGTTTTGTGATACTACTGGATGATAGAAGATTTGTTTGATCACTGCACATAGTCACCTATATAAGATGGCAATTTACACGAACGTACATAATCATTTTTTTTTTTTAATTATTGTCATGACCCTGTATATTGGATATTTTGAACACTTTCCGAAAATATAAAACCTTTTCATGTTGAAAGTAGTAACTTTCATTTTTTCAAACCGATTATGCGAATTTAAGTTAAAATCAATTAAACATAATATCATTAACAAACAATTACAAAAACCACACAATCATATTTACTGAGTTTTTTTCATGAGTTTGACCATATTTTGCGTTCAGATCATCCTGGAATGTACCACCTAGTACGCATTAGTAGTTACGCAGCTAATTTTCGTAGCCAACATTTTCCAGATTATGGGTCAGTACTAAACGGTATTTTTTTTCAGTTGACCAGATTTTGGAAAGATCTTCCTAATCGGGCAGTTGAATAGGTAGAACATCAGAAGTTCGAACTAGCAGCGAATGTGTGTTTTTTTTTTTTTTTTTTTTTTTTTTTGAGAGGCTGGCATAAGTCTCTCTTCATAACTTATATATGATATATTCATTTTATCTTAAGATATTTCATATTCAGTTTTCTTTTCTTCTTCCATAGCTCATTTATATCTATTTAATTTCCTGGTTGTCTTATTTTTCCTTGTTTGAACCCTTGGGCTTATCTCATCCTGCTTTAACCACTAGGGTTGTAGCTTGGTGAATAATAATAATAATAATAATAATAATAATAATAATAATAATAATAATAATAATAATAATAATAATAATAATAATAATAATAATAATATCCTAGCGTGAAATTCTATTTTCAAAGTAACCATATCAAATTACTGATGGAATATAAATGTCCTGACATATTTGGTATCGATATTACCTCACCTGGTAATCCTCTTTAGATTCCACAGCTTTGTGCCCAACATTCTAAATTCAATTTTGCCACATCTATTTTCATACATCCATCAAACTGATCTCTTATTGGTTTATATGTAGTTATATTAATTATTCCTTTTGTTTGATACCTATGTACTCAACACTACCTGTTTAACTCTACCCTACTAGTTTTCATGCATTAGTCATACAACTTTTTGCCTTATAATTATCCTGTAATCCTAAATCAAATGTTTAACAATACCCAGGGTTTTAACATTACCTATCCCACTAATACTTTATCAATCTCGAATTTACATATCATAACCCTAATTTTTAATATCTGCCATTTCAATTTCACCATTCTTCGTTTCCATCTGTCAACCACGCACTAGCATCCTGACTTTCTCATTTCAATGGTCCCATATGCATCTTCCATTTATTAATCTAATACCATTATTCCTAAGAATCATAGCTTCAATGTTACCACATGAAAATTTCTTTTGATTATCAAACCCCTTTGATTGAACATATGGTCTCGTTTATAAATGGAATACAATTGTCTTAACGTTACTCTTATATAACTTTATGTAGAATGGCTTTGTTTTTTTCCCTTCTATTTAGCATTCATCTTTTTATGTTAGCTTATGTAACTTTCATTTACTGATCCCATTAATTTTCATTTATTAATCAAATACTATCATATTAGCAATCCTCGTATCAAGGTTGCTATATAGCTTTCCATTATTGATCTCGTACTCTTCTATTCAACATCAACGTTTTAATGTTTCCTTATATAAACAGGTCGAATGTGATTCTCAAAATGGAGTTTACAATCAAGCATCACACCAATAATTCTAATTGATTTATACATTGTAAAAGATATATCATCACTAATAAAGATCTGGCTGTTGAGGAGCTACTGACCTTGAGCTACTACAACTATAATTTGAGTTTTTTGAGGGGTTCAGTTTCATGCCCATTATTTGTACCCTGCACTGATTTTCTATTTTCTATCAAGGAATTCTTTAACCATAGCTATACAAGCTGGAGAAGGAATTGATAAAAGAAGTAGAATTTTATGCATATACAACAAGCTTTTTTTCTAGGCGTAATCACGTCATACGTATATAGTGTGGGTCAATTTCACCACCCTTCAGAACACCAGATATTAAATTCCTATAGTCACTATAATGTCATCAATAATAACTCTCTGCAATCTATTACTTAAAAATTCAATCATGACGTTAAGAAAACACCAACCCATTTTCGGTAAGTTTCAAAACAAGGGTCTCATGATTAACATGGTCAGAGGCAGCAGTAAAATTAAGATCAATCATCCTAACGTCCTAAGCACAATCATATGATTTTTGCATAACATTGAAAATTGTAAGAAGAGTATCACGTTCTTCCAGGCCTTTGCAAATTCAGACTACTAATAAGTAAAAAAGATGATTAACTTCAGCATACCTATTTAGACGTTAGCTAAAAAAAAATATTTTTTATTATTATTATCTTTTTTTCTTAGATGATACATGAGTCATGAAAATTAGCTCCAATAAGCATGACTAGAGTTACCATAAACATATTTACACAATAGACTAACGTTATTAGTTTTCCCATAAGTGAAAACAATATATTTCCTTTTCTTTTAGCTAACTTGTGATAAATAATTTACAAATTATAGGCAGTCTTTCTAAAAAAAGCAAAGGACAAATACAGGTTTGGTATACTCCTACATTTTCATAACGGTCCATCTTAGTGTTTGCATTTAATGGGATTGTAAATCTAAACTAGTTACTTTAGCCTTAGGAAAACAGGGATGATATAGACCAAAGTTCGTATTAATCTGCTCAATGTCAAAAACATCATTCAAAGTAAGGCCTTCTCTTTCGGGCAATGAGTGACAAAGCCACCTGGCTTGAGTAAATGGAGAACTTTTAAGTCTTATTTGTTGCTTTTAACTATTATCATTTTTTTTTATTTACAATCCTCCCCATATTCCCCGGATATATAAATTTAAAGAAAAATAGTGTTCATATCCATGATTAAGTGTTAACACTCACCTACTCACTTTTCTGCAGCATTTAACCACATAACATTCATATGAAAGAAAGTTATTCACGTGAATAATGACTCTCTATTTATATCCGACAATTCAGAATGATAATCTGCATACAAGAACCAAGTATATAAACGATAATGAACAACACTTGATATGCTTCATATGATAAAAATATTAAGTATAGAATTATTTAATTTTCCTAGAAATCTAATTTTGACTTGTTTACCTATTCCATTATTCCATGTGTGCGTCAACAAAGATATCGTTCTTGTTGTTTTTAGTTGTGAAATTATTTCTCTACTAAATAAATTTTTATAAGAAAATTTATACTATTTTTGGGTCAAAGATCGCGATCAACTGTTTGGAGAGAATAATTGACATTTATTCATATAAACGTGAATTCTGTGAAATAAAAAAAAAAAAACATTATTTCTTTTACTTGAAAATGTTACATCGATAACAATCATAAAAATTATTAGACAGGATTAAAATGAGTTGACTATCAAGCATTTTGTTCAAAGAATAATTTTCTCTTAATAGCGACATATGCAGAATTTCTGCTTCAAAAGTCTTTCGTTTCTTTTTGTAAACTTTTATTGAAACTTAATTTTTATTCCCCTGCTCAATTGCTTCTGTTTTTCATCTTTTTTTGTACAAAGGCCGTTTTTTCGTTCTTGTTTTTGTTTCCTGTTTTTGTTTATTCCTCTTCAGTGGCAAGATGAAAGTTGTGACGATTTATAGATAATATAATTCTTTTATTGAAAAATTGAATTCGATAAGTCATCAAGATAAATCAAACAACTATAGACAGACAGAACCCAACCCTTCCGCCTATATATATATATATATATATATATATATATATATATATATATATATATATATATATATAGATATATATATATATATATATATATATATATATATATGTATATATATATATATATATATATATATATATATATATATATATATATATATATATATATATATATATATATATATATATATATATATATATATATATATGTATATATATATATATATATATATATATATATATATATATATACATATATAATATATTTATAAATATATATAAATATTTATATATATATATATATATATATATATATATATATATATATATATATATATATATATTTATATATATATTTATACATATATACATATATATATATATATATATATATATATATATATATATATATATATATATATATATATATATATAAACAAATATTTATATATATTTATGTATAAATATGTATATATATAAAATGTAAATTTATATATATATATATATATATATATATATATATATATATATATATATATATATATACATATATATATATATATATATATATATATATATATATATATATATATATATATATATATCTGTATATATATATGTATATATATATATATATATATATATATATATATATATATAAATAAATATATATATATGTATATATATATATATATATATATATATATATATATTTATATATAAATATATATATATATATATATATATATATATATATATATATATATATATATATATATATATATACTGTATAATATACGAATATTTATATGTTTATATATATGATTATATATAAATATGTTTATATATATATATATATATATATATATATATATATATATATATATATATATATATATATATATATATATATATATATATATATATACTGTATAATATACGAATATTTATATGTTTATATATATGATTATATATAAATATGTTTATATATATATATATATATATATATATATATATATATATATATATATATATTAGTGTGCTACTGTTATTACCTCAGATTAAGTATGTGTTGTTTGAGATGTTGAGTCTTGAAATAAAGTCAAGCATGTTAACTTTAAAATGGTTTATTCTCTAAAAACAACATTGTTAACATCTCCATCACAGGAGTATAGCTGGTTTGGTTGGATGACCAATTCAGGTGAAGTATAGATAAGAACTGCCTAAAATATCGATATCACAGATATCGTATATATAGTTATCTCAGCATTTAAACACAATATGTAAACTTTACATTAGTCTAGGAAGACAACTGCATCCGGTGGCGACACAATCTTTCACACGGTATGCATTTGTGTTTATGCTTCATAAAAATGTTACATTGCTGAGAGATGCAAAAGGCATCCTGTTATGATTTGTTCTGACTACAGCAATCTCACGCTAGCTTCCTCCAAAATTACATATTACGTCATGTGTTTTAAACATGTAATAACTAACTATTACATCAGCTCGGCCAGCTATCTCAATTTTTTTTTTTTAGATTTAACAACACGCCAAAATATGTTTACTAGGAGTGTGACTGGATATATGTATTATTCTTTGTTTAAATTTAGCCATAAGCAAATGAGGACGAATGTTCAAATAGGCATATTATAATAAAAATAGTAACAATAATGCATATGAAAAGATATTACCAAAGCAAAGAAAAAAATGCATGATAAATACAGATCATATATATGGTACATTGCTAGCAAATGATTATATGGTACCAAAAAAGTTACTGATATACATATGATTCGGTTACTTGTTAAAGAATAATTGTTACCTTTGTCAGAAACATATATTAACACAATACGGTAATTAATAAATATATTTCTTACCTTGATAAAGATTGAATTTTAGTGCACAAACACGAATTCCAGGTACATACACGTACCACGGTTTCGTACATATATGTATATATATATATATATATATATATATATATATATATATATATATATATATACATATATATATATATATATATATATATATATATATATATATATATATATATATATATATATATATATATATATATATATATATATACATATATATATATATATATATATATATATATATATATATATATATATATATATATATATGTATGTATATATATATATATATATATATATATATATATATATATATATATATATATATAGGACTTATATATTTTATTAGATGCCCATAGATTCTGTTTTATTTTTCTCTTTTCTTTTAACATTTCCGGCTTATATATTTTATTAGATGTCGAGAGAAAAAAATGATTTATTTTTCAAATTTTTTTTAAATGTATTTTTAAAAATGCAAATGTTCTATAGTCTCTTCAATTACTTATTACTAGCGTACTAATTGCTTTTCGTACACACGCTATTCCCAGACAATTTTACTCCTTTTAGCGAATGAAGTGGCCACTTTCAAACGGCTTTGAACTGAATTAAATAAGAAGTTTTGTCTGGACATGGCAAAACGTGTTATACAATTACTAAGAGGTGCTTATTTCCTCTGTCTGACTCGTAAAATCCTGTTAACAAATCTAAATGTATTCTTTCAAAGGGCTGATTGGGCACGGGATAAGCCCATAGGCTGACAGGTGTTTTCGTATGCCCTTTGTTTTCCTGACATGTGCAACAAATAGCTATGTGTTTTTTTATATCTGCAAGCATTGTATGCCAATAAAACAATGATTTGGCTCTCTGTGACATTAATGAGAACCCCGGGTGTCCATGTAATGGATTTGCATACAACCAATTCAGGACAGTGGAAATAAGTGAGATTGGTACCACTACCTGGTCGTTAGTTACATGTGGTGTATTGCGGGTTTTCCTTGTCACGGTCCTACACAGAATATTATCTTTGATTATATAATTCTGCTGCTTATACTTTATATATACCTTTTCCTTATGATTTCCTTTCAAAGCATTTATAATTGTTTCTATTTTCTGATCTTTTCTTTGCTCAGTCTGTAATAATTCAGCGCTCTAGCCTAAATCTTCTTGTTCAGATATTGTTTTAACAATAGGCATGGATGTTAATATATCTATTGATTCAGCTAAAGGCTCCATACAAGATGACACGGGGTTGCGTGATAATGCATCAGCAATGATATTTGCTTTCCCAGGTAAATACCCGATTCTTGCGCCAAAGTCTTGAATGATCAAATGCCACCGAGTTCGTTTAGGGCTGTGGTTGAAGCCTTTAATGAACTCGGTTAGTGGTTTATGGTCAGTAAGAACCTTAACGGGATAACCGTATATTATAAACTTAAAATGCACTAGTGATTTAACAATAGCTAGCCCTTCCTTGTCTATTACTGCATACTTACTGTCGGAAGTTCTCAGTTTTCGAGAATAAAAAGCTATCGGGAAAAATTGTTAATCATATTGATGAAGCAATACCCCTCCTACTCCTAAGTCTGAGGCGTCTATTGCAATGAAGAATTCCTTACCGAAGTCAGGAAATTTTAAGATAGGAGAACTACACAGTTCATCTTTCAAGGTATTAAACGCCTGTTGATGATGCTCAGACCATATGAAATCTATGCCCTTCTTCGTAAGATCAGTTAAAGGAGCGGCTATTAATGAATAGTTGCGTATAAAACGCCTGTAATATCCACTACAACCCAGAAATTGCTGTATTCCCTTGACATTAGTAGGTATGGGAAAATTACGTATAGCCGACACCTTATCATGGACTACTTTAAGACCTTGGCTTGACACCATGAAACCCAAATAAATTAATTCTGTTTTGAAAAATTCACACTTACTAATCTTTACCCTTAAGTTATGTTGTCTTAATCTCTGTAGTACTAGTTCTAACTTGCGTAGATGTTCTTCTAAGGTGTTGGAAAAGATTACAAGATCGTTCATATAGGCATGCAATATATCCCCTAACAAGTCTCAAAACACTATGTTAATCATTTTTGTAAATGTTATGGGAGCACAACGTAAACCAAAAGGCATCCGTAAAAATTTATAATGTCCCCTGGCTGTGCTGAAGGCTGTGTATGGGATACTATCTTCTTCTAATGATATCTGGTGAAAGCCTTTAAGTAAGTCCAAACTAATAAAATATTTATTCTGACCTAACAAAGACAAAATACCGTCAGTACATGGCACTGGGAATCGATCAGGGATCGTCTTCTCGTTTAGACGACGAAAGTCTACGCAGATACGCCATGTTCGATCTTTTTTCAGTACAACTATTAATGGAAAATTATAAGGGCTGTTTGATTTCCAAATGACTCCTTCTTCTAGCATTTTACCTACTTCATCATTTATTTCATTCTGGAATTTCATAGGGAGTCTGTACGAGGATACATATATAATTTTCTGCTTGTATTTTAACCTTATTTGATGCTCGATCACATCTGTTTTTCCTAAGGATCCATCTGTAGTGGAAAAAACATCATGATATTTAGTTAAAATCCCAAAAAATTTCTGCTGAATTTCTTCGTTTTGAATGTCCTTGTTGATTTTATTTTTAATAGATTGCAAAAGGGATTCATCCGCAACTGATTGAGCGTTATTGATTTCAGCAACGGTAAGAATATGATGTTTATAAACTTCTACATCCAAGATATGTTGATTTTTGTGAATTACTAAAGTGTTATTTAAATGATTACAGACTTCAATATTACATTGTTGATGTGAGCCTACTGTATATATAGCTTGTGTGACAGACAATCCGTTAGTTTTCAAAGTGTCGGAAAGGATTAATATTTCAGATCCCGGTAAAGTTTTCTTTATTTGCACTATTAAATTCAAAGGTACGTTTGGCTCGATAGATTGCGTGCAAGATGATATTACGGGTGAACGAGAATTCTGCTGGGTCGCGTATATTATTTTTTTATTAGTGAGATAAGTTATTGGTTCTTCAACGTACGTTACGGTTACATGTGTCGTCTCCTTTTTATCCAAAACTGATTTTAAGGTATTAGAAGACTTATAGAATTTTCCTTTGATATACACGCCGTGCTTGGCAGGGGCTAAGATAATGTTTCGATTTCCCATAGATGGGTATCCTATAATTACAGCTGGATACATATCAATGTTTTGTACAACAACAAATGTATCGGCAAACGTGTGTTTACCGACTTTGAATTGAACATAAGTTATGCCTATGACATTTAATTCATTATTTCCTATACCCGAGAGTCTCACTCCAGATTTTTCTATCGGAAAGTTCCAAAACAACAAATGATGTCTCCTCAAATCCATGATATTATGTGGACTACCAGAGTCAAAGAATAACGTAAAGGATTTGTGTTCTAAATTTACAGCATATAATGTTGGTCGTAACTCATTTTGGCTTATTATTGTATGAATTCGTTGCAAATCTACGGGAGCATGCACTGTTTTACTTAATTCGGCCGTGTGTTTCATAGGAAAATCTATTGCCTCACAATGATCTGATAAAACATTAAATTGATTATTCAATACTATCGATGTTGACATGAATGACCTTGACCCAACATCACTCTCTTCCCCACTGGAGGTAATTATGTGGTATTAGCTTTGCTCTGCACATTCTGAAAATTAGTCTGACCTTGCGAGGTCTGGTTTGACGACCCAGGCTAAGCGTTATTCGGAGAAGTGTTTGTTTGTTTCGGATTCTGAACTACATTGACGTTTGGCTGTTTCTTCTTATTGTTAAAATGAGGATTTTTCTTTTTATTTCCATACGGAACTGACTGTTGAATTGACTGTGTATTTCTAGGATTCTGTTGTGTCTTACGCGAGTAGCACTGACTATATGAATGAGTCGAACTATTATGTATCGAACAGAATTTTGTTATGCAGTCCGCGATCAAGTGACCTTGACGTTTGCAATTATAACACATCATTCCCGCAACTTGACTATCATTAACTATATTTACTTGTTGTGGCTTTGTTTCATTCTTTGCAAAAACTTGAGTTAACACGGGATCAAGGTCAGGACACTTAGACATGTGTTTTTTTATCTGTTTATAGACATCCAATTCCGTACTTGCAGGCGTTAACTTTTTATCAAAACACCGCACTAAAGCTTCAGGCAACATAAGTGTTATGCAAGTTAAATACATTAATCTTAAAAAATCTTTCACGGAGATGTTATCTCTAGTAACCCAAGTGGAATTACCTAAAATATCTTGATATTCATTAAGCCTATCAGCTATGAGAGCTGCTCTCTCAATAACATTACGCTGATTCATAGTGGCTTGATTAAGTGTATTTCTTAACGTTAATACTACATCCAAGGCTTCTTCACCCCCATAGACCATGCATAACCTAACTTTGAAAAACATCCCAGGTAACTGCTACTTGAAATGAAACACCTCTTAAATACGCACTCGCATCCCCCTTGGAAAAATCTATAAAACTTTTAGCTTCTTGTAATTGTACAAAAGGGTCTACGATTTGTTTGGCATTTAAATGGGCCTCGACGGATGAAATCCATGACTCCACATTTTTAGGCAAGAACCCATTAACCTGACCCTGAAAAGGAAGGATTGCAGACCTGGCATTTACAAGCATCACAATCGGGAGAGGATTAATCTGTCCTACGACACTAGGTCCAGGGATGGGGCTTACAGGGGAAGTCATGACTACTGTATTTCTTTTCCTATCTCTTCGACCCCTAGCAATTCTATCAAAATATCTATATGAATACAGACGTCTACTGCGTAAACGCATAAGCACCCAATGGTAAAGATTATAACAAAATTCCCCGAAAGAATGCTACTAATCCCAAGACATTTCCCGAGAATTTCTGAAAGAAAATGGAATTAGCACAAAGAGAGAAAAATTCTAGATGAGAATTCGGAGTTGAACACAGTTTCCTTTCATAAAAGGAAAATAAAAGATTAGCAAACCACTCACCCCGGTAATAATCGACTAACAACTCGTGATAACTACACTTCACTGCCCAAACTGAAATGAATAACAAAATTGTACTTATCTTTATATGGTTCTGTGTGATTGTCGTCATATCCTCTCTCTCTCTTGATGTTTGGGTGAATGTGTCGGTCCGAATTCCTCTCTCTCTCTTGATGTTTGGGTGAATGTTTCGGTCCAATTTCCGTTGAATGTAGTGCTTGCTGGATATGTTTTGTAAGCGTTGAACGTCAGTCCTTGGGTTTCCTAGGATGTTGATTGAAGATCCAGTTCATCAGTTTGTATGTATAACATTCATTAAATGTTTTATTCTTCGATGGGCTATGATACTTAGTCAAAATTGTAGATTCATTACTGTTGATTTCTTGAAGATCTTTCTCTGGTTTTTACAGCTTTATTGTTGATTTCTTGAAGATCTTCCTCTAATTCTTTGAGTCTTATTGTTAACTTCTTGAAGATATTTCTCTGATTCTTACAGTTTTATCGCTGCCACCATTTATTAGTGTGCTACAGTTATTAACAAACATTGAGTATGTGTTATTTGGGATGTTGAGTCTTGAAATAAAGTCAAGCATATTAACTTTAAAATGATTCATTCTCTAAAAACAACAGTGTTAACATTTCCATCACAGGAGTATAGCTGGTTTGGTCGGATGACCAATTCAGGTGAAGTATAGATAAGAACTGCCTAAAATATCGATATCACAGATATCGTATAATTAGTTATCTCAGCGTTTAAACACAATATGTAAACTTTTCATTAGTCTAGGAAGACACCTGCATCCGGTGGCGACATAATCTTTCACACGGTATGCATTTGTGTTTATGCTTCATAAAAATGTTACATAGCTGAGAGATGCAAAATGCATCCTGTTATGATTTTGTCTGACTACAGCAAATCTCTTGATAGCTTCTTCTTCCACAATAACATATTACGTCGTGTGTTTTAAACATGTACTAACTTAAAATTACACACACATATATATATATATATATATATATATATATATATATATATATATATATATATATATATATATATATATATATATGTATATATATATATATATATATATATATATATATATATATATATATATATATATATATATATATATATAAATTATATATATATATATATATATATATATATATATATATATATATATATATATATATATATATATATATATATATATATATATTCAAATAGATATATATATATATATATATATATATATATATATATATATATATATATATATATATATATATATATATATATATATATATATGTGTGTATATATAATATGTATATATATATATATATATATATATATATATATATATATATATATATATATATATATATATATATGTATATATATATATATATATATATATATATATATATATATATATATATATATATATATATATATATATATATATATATATATATATATATATATATATATTATTGGGCTCAAGCCATGTCGTCCTGATGGAAGTTCCTATAGGGTAGCTTCCTAGGGTATATTACAACTACGGCGATATTCCCAGAGAATTTACCTTAAGGTACCAGAATTCTAACTCCTGGAGCGAATATCCCTCGTGAAAGGGATATCGCGACATATCAGAGGACGTATTCTTGACACGCCACATGGCAGAGATTTCGTATAGCAGGGGGCAATTGGCAAGAAACGAATTCAGGAAAGAAAAAGGGGGAGCCGCTCCCAAGGCTCCCTATCTCCCGTTTCGTAAGCGTGCCTGGCGCCAATCCTGGCACCATCTGTTTTCCTTTTTGCGTAGCTTAACAACTCGGTGTTTTTTCCTGTGTTTTTCGCAAATCTTGGATTTATTCTACTTTTCATGGCTTCTCCAGCTTCGTCGGCCTCTGATAAGTTGAGTGCCATGTCTTTTATGTATAAATGTAGGCTCTTGGTAATTTTTTAGTGATTAATAAGGTTTAATCTTTGTTACAAGAGCCGTAGCCTACCGGAGGCGTCATGGACGCTGTTGCTCGCTAGGTATAAGTTTAGTTAGTCAGAGCGACATTCCCGGTTGTTTTGCTTTAATAAATTTTAGCTATTTAGCGTTACATAGGATTTCCTTTCGTGCTTTAGTACTATTTTGGCGAAGTATTCGCCAATTCTGGCCTACGCTAGGCCATGTAGCCTAGTCGTTTGGTCCTAGTACTTCATGCATGATTTTGGTTTTTCCGAGTGTATTAAAATTTTATTGAAGCTTTAGGCTATGTTTTATACATTTAAGATTATGTGGAATATTTCCAAGATAGTATACGAGTGAGTTTCGGTGATTTAGGTAATCGATTCTCTTGGTGCCTAGGCTAAGTTGCTTATGGAGCCTTAGTATACTTTCTCATACTCCCTGGTTGCTTTCTTTTCTTCGGAGAAGGTATGCAATCCCTTTCCCTCTGTTTAAGCCTTGGGCTTATCCCTAAGTGGTTTATCTGAATTAATTTTCGATAAAACTATACTGGGGTGTTACTGTACCTTCCTGTTCCAGTAAGTCTGGTTCAAAGAGGGACAGAACAACAGAGTTTTTTAGTCTGAGTCTGTGTTTGTCTGGCTTGGGGTAGAGTCTCCCTCGCTGACCTGACACAGACATAGGAGGCTTAGCCTCCTTAGGTCACTACCGAAGGTTTCTGTACGATATGATTCCTTCTTTTGTGATCTACCAGACTAGTCCTTGTTGCTGTTCTCGGGGGAGGATAAGTTTCTTTCCCTGGAAGTAGCAACACCTTCCTTGCTTTGGTGCTCTGGGAGCTGGCAAGTATTGCTGGCCTCCCCCCTTGGATCTACCTTAGGCTAAGATGAGTTTCTTGGCTGCGGGTGATCCGTCACTAAAGCAAGGTTGGTAGGACCCTCTTTTGTCCCTTCCCCCTCTATCTCTGTAATGGCCTAGCCATTACAGTACTGTACGTCATTCTACATCTGGACCTAGAATAGGTTAGGATGTGGAATTGACTCAGTCCCTTGCCGGCCGGCAGAGCTGCTGGCCGGCAAGGGTCTTCTGTTTTGAGTGCTGCCCGGACCTCCCTTGGTCCCTCATCCATGCCTGCCTGCAGAGTCAGACGGCATTGCTCAGGAAGCCTGAATTAGATTCTCCCCTTCCTTATATGCACTCTTTCGGATTGCCGGGCTTGGAGGTAGTGTACACTCTTATCCCGGCATCCATTCTGTTTTCTTCTAGTGCTGTACCCGACCCGGCTGCCGGCCTATGAGGCCGGCAGCCAGGCAGTTGTAGTCCTCTGGTTCTTTTGCTGCCGGCTGGCATCGGTCCTGTACCTCTGCCGGCCAGCTAATGTCAGCCCTTGTCTGCCGGTCGCCAAGAGTGTGGCCGGCAGCCGGGTACTACCTTGTGTAGTGGTCGGTAAGCTGTCACTGACGACCGACATTGGCTGTGCCGGCCGGCACATGCATTTGAACCAGCGTTCTGCCGCCTTATAGCTGTTAAGTAGTATACTTTAAAGCTAGTTATGGTGTGTTGCCGGCCGGCACATAACCTCCTATACTGTACCAGTATTCTTCAGTATAACAGATACTGTAAGAAGAAAACTATAGAGTGGGTTTTGGTACAGCACTGTGTGTTCTAACACTTTTGTGTTTTCTTGCACAGCCCTTTGCTGTTGCCCTACAGATAGGAAAGTGAGTTCTTTCCTGTCTATTATCCAGGATTTTAAAATCATTGCTTAGGTGTGAGCTCCACCTGTTTCCACTGGAAACTTTGCATTGGTTACTCTAGAAGAGATTAACCATTTGATTTTATTATCTGAAAGGCTGCAACAATGGGTTGTGAGGGAAACACAAGTGTGTGTCTTTCCTTTCTGAATTGTTATGCTATACTATGCATATCCAGTGATACATAGTTCACTTGATACTCATGGAAATTTCTTCTCTTACAGGAGGACCCTCCAAAGTGCGGAAGTGTTTTTTGCAACGTCCGCAGCAAGAACCTCTGCGGACATGAGTTTTGTAGGAGACACGCAGCATGCGCTGTCTCCAAGGATGATCTCCGGTATTGGGACCCTCAGGTATGTATTGTGTGCACTAACCTGATTACTGAGGCCTTTGATTTCCCTAGGACGGCGGAATCAAGGGATATAGCAAGGGAGAAGCTTCGTACCTGGGTAAGGGGCTTCCAAAAGAACACTTCTGGACCTTATCTTCCAAGTGAGAAGATGAGGGCGTATCTTTTCCCTAAGGCATCAGCTGATGCAGTGATTCCCCAGCCTCAAGAGGAGATCCCTCAAGTTCAGATCCAGGTGGATGCTGAAGTCGCGGTCGCGATGCAAGACATCCAGTTAGATGACAGGATGTCTGACGTGGACGAGCGTCTGGAGGAAGACCTCCTGGCAGAAGCCCAGGATGAAGTTCAAGCCCCAGAAGTTGTAGAGGAAGAGGTCGACGAGGTGTCGGCTACTCCGGTTCAGATTCCGGAGCCTATTCCCTCAACATCAGCCGGTCTCCCAGTAGAGCTGGGACAGGCCCTCTCTTCTATTGTTGGAATGATCCAACAAGTGTAGAAGGAGAATCAGGAGAAGGCGGCTGCAATGGAACTGCGGATGCAGTGCCTTGCAGAATCACATGGGCCCCAGAAAAAGCTCAATGTGAAAGACCTTCCCTTGTGCTCAGATGCTAACCCATGGAGGTATGCTGAGAACATGCCGATGACGACTGGAAAGATCGTCATCTTGGATAAGCTGGGCTCAGTTCCCCTGGAGGAGGTGGAATTCTGGCCCAGCAAGGCATCATATCCGGACTGTTATGTCCGGCTGAGGAAGGAACCAGCTTCAAAGGAGGAGACAGAGCCGAAGGAGGTCATAGTGATGGACCATGCTAAGGCTCAAGCTCTACTTTCATCCTCGATGAAAGAGAGGGGCTTCTCTAACTCAAAGGTAGCTGCATTGAGCAAGAAGCTCCCTTCCTTTGTGTCCTCGCCTGCTAGAACCTTCCCCTTTTTACAGAAAGGGTTTGCGGCTGTACTAAAAGCAGTCGAGGCCGGCAAGCCTTGCCCCTCCCTGGAGGAGTGTAAACCCTTGTCGCTGGCCCTGCCTATGGACCACAAAGACTGGAAGGACGTCCATCTCACGTTCTCAGTTGGAAAGTTGGAGGCTGATATTGCCGGACGTCAGTTCGGCGAGGACCTCCCTAAGCTGTCTGACTTTCTTTTGTGAAGAGAGTTCGAGACAAAAGAAAGACTGGCTGCCTCAATGTCTCTTCAGACTACTCTTGAGACAATGGCAAGTGACCCCAAGGTCCATGAAATGTTCATGGTGGTGGCCAAGACTCATCTGGCCACTGTGACGAAGGACCTTTATGGCTTCGTCAAGGCAAGGAGAGCTTGTAGGGAGTTCGTGTTCACCTCGGCTACGGTGAGGCACGAGCCAAGGAAACTAATCTCCTCCAACATTTGGGGAAAAGACCTTTTCCCTACCGACTTGGCCAAAGAAGTTGTTGATAAGGCCACCTTGGAGAATAGAAACCTTCTCCAGAAGTGGGGCCTGGCTATCAAAAGAAAGTCTTCCCTGGATGAGGGTCATCAACCAAAGAGGAAGACTATGAGGACTAGGCTACCGTCTCGGCCAGCCAAGCCTTTTAGACAGCAACAGCAATTGCAATTGCCATTGCCCCCAGTGCCCCAGATGGTGGCACAAACCCCGACCACTTTTCACTGGATACCCCAGGCTGTGTCGACAGAGTCTACGGCATTCACCCCAACGTTCGAGGGGCAGTCTTCTTCCTTTCGAGCAAAGCCTAGAGAAGCAACCAGAGGCTCATCTAGGCGCCCCTCAAGGGGAAGGGGATTCAGGGGTGGTCGTGGTCAGGGAGGCAAGACCTCAGGACGGCAGACCAAGTGAGATGATGCCGGTAGGAGGGAGACCTCTGAAATTTTGGGATCGATGGACCTTCGATCCCTGGGCCCACAGCCTACTCAAGAATGGACTGGGCTGGAGCTGGTACACCACTCCACCCCCGTGCCTTCGGTTTTTCCAACACTCCACCCCCGTTCTGAAGGAGTACGTTCAAGAACTGTTGGAGAAAAATATGATCTGAAAGGTGAAGTCCATCTAATTCCAAGGGAGGCTGTTTTGTGTTCCCAAGAAAGACTCGGAAAAGCTCAGAGTCATTCTGGACTTGTCGCCACTCAACAAGTTCATAGTGAATTGCAAATTCAAAATGCTAACACTGCAACACATAAGGACCTTACTGCCCAAGAGGGCATATTCCGTCTCTCTAGACTTGTCAGACGCCTATTGGCACATTCCAATCAGCCGTCGACTCTCCCCCTACCTAGGGTTCAGGCTACAACGAAGACTATACACCTTCAGAGCCATGCCATTCGGGCTAAACATAGCCCCAAGGATTTTCACGAAGCTTGCGAGCGCAACTCTCAAACAATTATGCCTAAAGGGAATTCAGGTAGTAGCCTACCTGGACGACTGGTTGGTGTGGGCAGCATCCGAGACAGAATGCTTGCAAGCTTCCAGTCAAGTGATCCAGTTCCTAGAGTACCTAGGCTTCAAGATCAACAGAAAAAAGTCTCGACTTTCTCCATCTCAAAAGTTCCAGTGGCTGGGAATCCACTGGGACCTTTTGTCACACCGTTTCTCCATCCCGGCGAAGAAAAGGAAGGAGATAGCGGGTTCTGTCAAGAGACTCCTAGATTCCGAAAGGATATCAAGACGCGAACAGGAGAGGGTACTGGGCTCTCTCCAGTTTGCTTCGGTGACAGACCCAGTGCTAAGAGCACAGCTAAAGGATGCAACCGGAGTTTGGAGAAGTTATGCATCAAACGCGCGAAGAGATCTGAGAAGACCAGTTCCGCTTCGGCTACGTACTCTTCTTAGGCCTTGGTCCCAAGCCAGACATCTAAAGAAGTCGGTTCTTCTTCAGCCACCTCCCCCGTCGGTGACGATTCACTCAGACGCCTCGAAGGAGGGATGGGGAGGTCACTCTCATCGGAAAAAAGTCCAGGGGACTTGGTCCAAGCTATTCAAGACCTTTCACATAAACTTTCTAGAAGCTATGGCAGTGCTCCTTACCTTAAAAAAAGTCTCCCCGCGTCACTCGATCCACATAAGGTTGGTGATGGACAGCGAGGTAGTTGTGAGATGCTTGAATCGACAAGGATCGAGGTCACGACCTCTCAACCAGGTGATGTTGGCCATTTTCCGATTGGCGGAAAAGAAGAAGTGGTACCTGTCGGCAGTTCACCTTCAAGGAGTCCGCAATGTGACAGTGGACGCTCTATCCAGGTTCACACCGATAGAGTCGGAATGATCCTTAGATGCAGGATCATTCTCCTTCATTCTGAATCAAGTCCCAGAACTGCAGATAGACCTCTTTGCGACGCGAAAGACAACAAGAAGTTGCCCCTGTACGTGTCCCCGTACGAGGACCCCTTAGCGGAAGCAGTGGACGCGATTCCCCTCGACTGGAACAGATGGTCCAGGATTCACCTGTTCCCTCCTCACAACCTTATGTTGAGGGTCCTCAACACACTGAGATCCTTCAAGGGGGTAGCGGCAATAGTGGCCCACAAGTGGCCGAACAGCATGTGGTTCCCCTTGGCATTGGAACTACAGCTGAAGTTTGTACCGCTACCACATCCAGTTCTGACCCAGCGAGTCCAGAAGTCGACTGTCTGCGCTTCATTACAGAAAACCCGGACCCTGCAGCTCATGATTTTCTCTCCCTAGCGGTGAGAAAGCGTTTCGGGATTTCGAAAGCCAGCATAGACTTCCTAGAGGAATATAAGTGCAAATTTACTAGAAGGCAATATGAGTCATCTTGGAGAAAATGGGTGGCCTTTGTCAAGGCGAAGAATCCGCAGGAGATCTCGACAGACTTCTGCTTATCTTTCTTCATCCACCTCCATGGTCAAGGGATGGCGGCTAACACGATTTCAGTGTGTAAGTCTGCTTTGACAAGACCCATTCTACATGCCTTCCAGGTCGACCTAGGTAACAAGATCTTTAATAAAGTTCCGAAAGCCTGCGCTAGGCTCAGACCTTCAGCACCTCCAAAGCCCATTTCATGGTCTTTAGACAAAGTTCTTCATTTCGCTTCTCTGTTGAGCAATGAAGAGTGTATGTTAAAGGATTTGACACAAAAAGTTATTTTCCTATTTGCACTCGCGTACGGGGCCAGGGTTAGTGATATCGTAGCCCTCTCGAGAGAAGCAGGTCGTGTTCAGTTCCTGGATGGGGGAGAACTGAACCTGTTTCCGGATCCTACGTTTCTCGCCAAGAATGAGTTACCCACCAACAGGTGGGGTCCCTGGAGAATCTGTCCTCTGAAAGAAGATGCATCTCTATGTCCAGTAGAATGCCTAAAGGTCTATCTTCATAGAACTTCAGACTTCAGGGGTGGTCAACTATTCAGGGGAGAAACATCAGGCTCAAATTTATCTCTGAATCAACTCGGAGCGAAAATCACATATTTTATTCGCAGAGCGGATCCTGACAGTACACCCGCAGGTCACGATCCGAGGAAAGTTGCCTCATCCTTAAATTTCTTTAATTGTATGGATTTTGAACATCTCCGTTCATACACTGGCTGGAAGTCTTCCAGAGTGTTCTTTCGCCACTATGCGAAGCAAGTAGAGGAACTAAAGAGATCTGTTATAGCAGTGGGTCGCGTCGTTAGCCCTACTGTTTAACTCTGCGAGGAACAGTGGTTTTAATTGGGACGATTAATTCCAGGGTGAGTGTGTAGTTACATACTGTACTACAAACTAAATGAGGGCACTGAGTTGCCCATATAGACTGTTCCATTTCCAAAGGTGAACCTAGCATAAGTGCAGACATGTGTGCCGAGCGTTTCTAACGCTAATGTGATTGATTTGTAATACAGACTATTATGAATTTGATACCTCGGTATCTTAAAAAGTGGCATTTAATGTTTTTCTTTCAGATAAACAAGTTCTGTTTACTATCATACTTATGCTTAATGTTTTGGGTTATCCTCTTCTTATATATATATATATATATATATATATATATATATATATATATATATATATATATATATATATATATATATATATATATATATATATATATATTTTTGTTGTTAACATGGCTATTTATTGTCTGTCAATAAACTGGTTCTTGAGAACCTTGTATCTCTTTCACCTGTGTCAATTTATTGGTATAATTGAGCATTCATTCTATGTACCTTATCTGGGATTTCTAATAGAATTGTTCCTTTATGCAAGCTAGGTTGCATTGGTTTTCCTCCTATGCGGATATAAACCTTTGTCCAATACAAGTATTGTGCGGAGAACTGGTCGATATTTCATATTGACACAGTGGTTCTTTACAAACTATGCTTTACTTAATATAGGGTGAGACCACTATATTAGCTTGCCTGGTATTCATACATAGGTATATGTACTCTTCGAGACTTTTCCAGAGTCTAGTAGGACTCTTCCCTGTAAGGGACAGGAAGCTCTAACATGGTTTATAGTTAGGTGAAAAGATGTATAACGGTAACATCTTAGGTCTCTAGGTCTAGTCGACCGGGAAAAATTACCTCCGGGGAGTACGGCACGTTCTGAAAATCCACAGATACAGTAATGCTCTGGTAAACTTCCATCAGGACGACATGGCTTGAGCCCAAAAAACGGATTTTGAGCGAAGCGAAAAATCTATTTTTGGGTGAGATGGCCATGTCGTCCTGATGGACCCGCCCTTGCCTTTCTAAGAAAGGGCTGTAGGACCCCTCCCTACATACAGTATCTGTAGCAACTCGTGTACGCTACAAGGAATACGGATGGCGCCAGGATTGGCGCCAGGCACGCTTACGAAACGGGAGATAGGGAGCCTTGGGAGCGGCTCCCCCTTTTTCTTTCCCGAATTCGTTTCTTGCCAATTGCCCCCTGCGATACGAAATCTCTGTTTGGGGTGCAGATTGCCATGTGGCGTGTCAAGAATACGTCCTCTGATATGTCGCGGTATCCCTTTCACAAGGGATATTCGCTCCAGGAGTTAAAATTCTGGTACCTTAAGGTAAATTCTCTAGGAATATCGCCGTAGTTGTAATATACCCTTGGAAGCTACCCTATAGGAACTTCCATCAGGACGACATGGCCATCTCACCCAAAAATAGATTTTTCGCTTCGCTCAAAATCCGTTATATATACATACGTATATATATATATATATATATATATATATATATATATATATATATATATATATATATATGAATATGCAGTATATATATATATATATATATATATATATATATATATATATATATATATATATATATATATATATATATATATATATATGTTTGTGTATATATACACTATATATATATATATATATATATATATATATATATATATATATATATATATATATATATATATATATATATATATATATATATATATATAGGCTATGTATATATATATATATATATATATATATATATATATATATATATATATATATATATATATATATATATTTATATATATATATATATATATATATTTATATATATATACAGTACTGTATATATATATATATATATATATATATATATATATATATATATATATATATATATATATATTCATGTATACATATAGAAATATATTTAATATATATATATATATATATATACATATATATATATATATATATATATATATATATATATATATTTATAAATATATATATATATATATATATATATATATATATATATATATATATATATATATATATATATATACATATATTTTTATATATATATAAACATATATATGTATATATATTTATATTTATAATTATATATATGCATATATATATATATATATATATATATATATATATATATATATA
>NC_090750.1:10746760-10751760 GCF_036898095.1 Palaemon carinicauda
GACTAGTTCCGTCGTTAAATACCCAAGCTTCTTCTATTCAGGTGTATTTGTCATAGTTTTCTTTGGTTTGTTTTCTAACTCTTGTTGACATACAGTTTCTCACTACGCTTCTGCGAGGTTGGTTCCACTACTTTGTCTGATGTATATATATATATTTGTTTATTCATTTTTTCCTTTTAATTCTCATTTAAATTTTAACTGGTTTTTATAGTTTTGAATGAATTTGTAAAAAATTTTAACTGTTTCTTAATTCATTTGTATATGTTTTATTTTAAGCCCTGGACAATGTGATTATGAATCACGAAACGTTGGGAATAATCAAAAAGGACATTTTGAACTACTCTTTCCCTATCCATACCATGAAATTTGTATATATATATATATATATATATATATATATATATATATATATATATATATATATATATATATATATATATATATATATATATTAAGATTATTATTATTATTATCAATATTATTATTATTATTGTTATAACTAGACAAGCTACAATCCTAGTTGGAAAAGCAAGATGCTATAAGCCTATGGGCTCCAACAGGGAAAAATAGCCCAGTGAGGAAAGGAAATAAGAAAATAAATAAATGATGAGAATAAATTAACAATATCTCATCCTAAAAACAGTAACAACGTCAAAACAGATATGTCCTATATGAACTATTAACAATGTCAAAAACAGATTTGTCATGTATAAACTTTATAAAGACTCATGTCAGCCTGGACAACATAAAAACATTTGCTCCAACTTTGAACTTTTGAAGTTCTACTGATTCAACTACCCGATTAGGAAGATCATTTCACAACTTGGTAACAGCTGGAATAAAACTTCTATAATACTGTGTAGTATTAAGCCTCATGGTGGAGAAGGCCTGGTTATTAGAATCAACTGCCTGCCTAGTATTACAAACAGGATAGAATTGTCCAGGGAGATCTGAATATAAAATATGGTCAGAGTTATGAAAAAGTTTTTGCAACATGCATAATGAACCAATTGAACGACGGTGCCAAAAATTAATACCTATATCAGGAATAAGATATTTAATAGACCGTAAATTTCTATCCAACAAAATAAGATGAGAATCAGCAGCTGAACACCAAACAGGAGAACAATACTCAAAACAAGGTAGGATGAAAGAATTAAAACAATTCCTCTGAATAGATTGATCACCAAAAATCTTGTAAGACGTTCTCAATTAGCCAATTTTTTATGCAATTGAAGAAGACCAAGAGCTAATGCGTTTCTCAAAAATAAATTTGCTGTCGAGAATCACATCTAAAATTTTAGGTCATACAAATTTAAAGAAACATTATCAATACTGAGATCCAGATGTTGAGGAGCCACCGTCCTTGACCTACTTGCAATCATACTTTGAGTTTTGTTAGGATTTAACTTCATACCCCATAATTTGCACCATGCACTAATTCTAGCTAAATCTCTATTAAGGGATTCACCAACCCCAGATCTACATTAAGGGGATGGAATTGATGTAAAGAGAGTAGCATCATCTGCATATGCAACAAGCTTGTTTTCTAGGCCAAACCACATGTCATGTGTATATTGTATGAAAAGTAATAGGCCAAGAACACTATCCTGTGGAACACCGGATATCACATTCCTATACTCACTATGGTGCCCATCAACAACAACTCTTTGAGATCTATTACTTAAAAAATCATTAATAATGTTAAGAAACGACCCACTTACTCCCAACTGTTTCAGTTTGAAAACAAGGGCCTTATGATTGACATGGTCAAAGACAGCACTAAAATCAAGAATAATCATACGAACTTCCTGACCACAATCAGGGGATTTCTGTACAGCATTGGAGATTGTAAGAAGGGCATCACATACTCTAAGACCTTTACAAAAACCAAACTGCAAACCAGAGAGTAGGTGATTACCTTCAGCAAACCTATTAAGACGTTTTCCCTGAAGACGTTCAAAAACTTAAGATAATATTGGAGTTATGGAAATTATGCGGTAATCAGTGGGACTTGAGCTACCACAAACACATTCATATACAGGAGTAACATTACCAATTCTCCAAAGAGTGCTAAAAGCTCCTCTTCCTGCCAACTTGCAAAAAAATTCAGATAACTTTGCAGCTAAGAAATCTGCTGTCTTTATAAAAAACAAAGGAAAAATACCATTTAGTTCTACACCTCCAGAAGCATCAAGGTCCATCAACGGAGCTTTAATCTCGCGATATCGAAAAGCTAAACTAGTTAGTTTAGCCTCATGAAAACAAGAATGAGAAAGTTTAAGTTTTTCATTACTCAATTTACTGTCAAAATCATCAGCCAAAAGGGTTGCCTTTTCCTTTGGACAGTGATTGACTGAGCCATCTGGTTTAAGTAAAGGAGTAACTGTTGCATCTACACCAAAGAATGCAGATTTAAGGGTAGACCACCATTTATGTTCCTGAGTTTTACCAGAAAGGGTTTATTTTATGGTAAAATTGTATTCCTTTTTAGTTTAGGCATAAACTTTCTGAGCAAAATCTCGAAGCTGAGTATAGTTGTTCCAGGTCAAATCTGATCTGTTACCCTTCCAAAGATGATAGGCCTCCGGCTTCTCAAAATAAGCACATCTACAATCATATGCGTGTGTGTATGTATATATATATATATATATATATATATATATATATATATATATATATATATATATATATATATATATATATATATATATATATATATATATATACATATATATATATATATATATATATATATATATATATATATATATATATATATATATATTTATATATATATATATATATATATATATATATATATATATATATATATATATATATATATATATATACATACATACATATACCAAGGGCACTTCCCCCAATTTTGGGGGGTAGCCGACAACAACAAGAAACAAAACAAAAAAGGGGACCTCTACTCTCTACGTTCCTCCAGCCTAACCAGGGACTCAGCCGAGTTCAGCTGGTACTGCTATGGTGCCACAGCCTAACCTCCCACATTTCCACCACAGATGAAGCTTCATACTGCTGAGTCCCCTACTGCTGCTATCTCCGCGGTCATCTAAGGCACCGGAGGAAGCAGCAGGGCCTACCGGAACTGCGTCACAATCGCTCGCCATTCATTCCTATTTCTAGCACGCTCTCTTGCCTCTCTCACATCTATCCTCCTATCTCCCAGAGCTTTCTTCACACCATCCATCCACCCAAACCTTGGCCTTCCTCTTGTACTTCTCCCATCAACTCTTGCATTCATCACCTTCTTTATCAGACAGCCATTTTCCATTCTCTCAACATGGCCAAACCACCTTAACACATTCATATCTACTCTAGCCGCTAACTCATTTCTTACACCCGTTCTCACCCTCACCACTTTGTTCCTAACCCTATCTACTAGAGATACACCAGCCATACTCCTCAGACACTTCATCTCAAACACATTCAATTTCTGTCTCTCCATCACTTTCATTCCCCACAACTCCGATCCATACATCACAGTTGGTACAATCACTTTCTCATATAGAACTCTCTTTACATTCATGCCCAACCCTCTATTTTTTACTACTCCCTTAACTGCCCCCAACACTTTGCAACCTTCATTCACTCTCTGACGTACATCTGCTTCCACTCCACCATTTGCTGCAACAACAGACCCCAAGTACTTAAACTGATCCACCTCCTCAAGTAACTCTCCATTCAACATGACATTCAACCTTGCACCACCTTCGGTTCTCGTACATCTCATAACCTTACTCTTACCCACATTAACTCTCAACTTCCTTCTCTCACACACCCTTCCAAATTCTGTCACTAGTCGGTCAAGCTTCTCTTCTGTGTCTGCTACCAGTACAGTATCATCCGCAAACAACAACTGATTCACCTCCCATTCATGATCATTCTCGCCTACCAGTTTTAATCCTCGTCCAAGCACTCGAGCATTCACCTCTCTCACCACTCCATCAACATACAAGTTAAACAACCACGGCGACATCACACATCCCTGTCTCAGCCCCACTTTCACCGGAAACCAATCACTCACTTCATTTCCTATTCTAACACATGCTTTACTACCTTTGTAGAAACTTTTCACTGCTTGCAACAACCTTCCACCAACTCCATATAACCTCATCACATTCCACATTGCTTCCCTATCAACTCTATCATATGCTTTCTCCAGATCCATAAACGCAACATACACCTCCTTACCTTTTGTTAAATATTTCTCGCATATCTGCCTAACTGTGAAAATCTGATTCATACAACCCCTACCTCTTCTAAAACCACCCTGTACTTCCAAGATTGCATTCTCTGTTTTATCCTTAATCCTATTAATCAGTACTCTACCATACACTTTTCCAACTACACTCAACAAACTAATACCTCTTGAATTACAACACTCATGCACATCTCCCTTACCCTTATATAGTGGTACAATACATGCACAGACCCAATCTACTGGTACCATTGACAACACAAAACACACATTAAACAATCTCACCAACCATTCAAGTGCAGTCACACCCCCTTCCTTCAACATCTCAGCTTTCACACCATCCATACCAGATGCTTTTCCTACTCTCGTTTCATCTAGTGCTCTCCTCACTTCCTCTATTGTAATCTCTCTCTCATTCTCATCTCCCATCACTGGCACCTCAACACCTGGAACAGCAAATATATCTGCCTCCCTATCATCCTCAACATTCAGCAAACTTTCAAAATATTCCGCCCACCTTTTCCTTGCCTCCTCTCCTTTTAACAACCTTCCATTTCCATCTTTCACTGTCTCTTCAATTCTTGCGCCGGCCTTCCTTACTCTCTTCACTTCTTTCCAAAACTTCTTCTTATTCTCTTCATATGACTGACCCAGTCCCTGACCCCACCTCAGGTCAGCTGCCCTCTTTGCCTCACATACCTTGCGCTTTACTTCCAACTTTTGCTCTCTATATTTTCCATACTTCTCTATACTATTACTCTGCAGC
>NC_090750.1:10756760-10781760 GCF_036898095.1 Palaemon carinicauda
TAAGATAAGATCTCGGAATATAGATAATAAGTTTACCAGCGGTAAATGGTTACCATTATCAAATGGAGTTGAAAAAGATAACTGATTAGGCCCCTAATATTCCCTTCTGAATAATGTCTTATAAACAGAAATGTTGAACTCTTCTCCGGCAAATTCCTTCAAATTAGAACAAAGAATATATATATATATGTATATATATATATATATATATATATATATATATATATATATATATATATACATATATTATATATATATATATATATATATATATATATATATATATGTATATATATATATATATATATATATATATATATATATATATATATATACTGTATATATATATATATATATATATATATATATATATATATATATATATATATATATATATATATATATATATATATACTGTATATATATGTATATATATATAAATATATATATATATATATATATATATATATATATACAGTATATATATATATATATATATATATATATATATATATATATATATATATATATATATATATATATATATATATATATGTATATGTATATATATAAATATATATATATATATATATATATATATATATATATATATATATATATATATATATATATATATACTGTATACATATAATTTATATATATATATATATATATATATATATATATATATATATATATATATATATATATATATATATATATATATATATATATATATATATATACTGTATATATATATATATATATATATATATATATATATATATATATATATATATATATATATATACTGTATATATATATATATATATATATATATATATATATATATATATATATATATATATATATATATATATATATATATATATATATATCCTGTGTTTGATGCGGCAAAGGCACAGGGGTTGGTCGCGAATTAACAGAAAGTGCTCCCGATGAGTTCTTCAATCATTTTGAAATACAGTAGTTCCATTAACAATAAAATGACCAGAAGATATATGGCCTGTGCTATTGTAGAGTGTTCTTATTGGAATAGGACCAGAGAAAGGAGAATAAGGGAATAAAGAGGAGTGTGCTGCAAGTTTATCAGACAACCGGCTTAATATTTTAATTAAAGATTTCGAAATTTCCAGAAGGACGAGGAAATTACTTTCCTCGATTAGTCTCATAAGGTGAGACGATTTTCTAAGAGATTGATAGAGGCTGCCAAGGTGAGAGAGATGGCTGATTGAGGAGAACAAATAGTGCTGGAAATTTATTTATAAGGAATTCCTGAACATATTCGAGTGTACATGAGAGAGATATGGGGAGAAACTTGATAGAACCCCTTCGCTGAGTAAAGATTATAATATTATCAGCCGTAAACACCCCGCTGCTATGAATTTTCAACTGTTTTTCATACCAAGTGTCAAGTATTCACTGAACCATGGAAACCTATTCAGTTATAACAATGGGAAAAAATTCAATAGTTACAGCGGAAGTACGACAGAAACTATTCCAAAGCAGAATGTGATAGTACCACAGCAACAATCATCAAATCGTCCTCCTTCAGGTGTTATGAAAGACATGCAAAAGAATTAAATCATCTATTATAAGTGTCGCAAAAAATGCCATATCAGTATGAATTCTTGGTCGAACCAACAGGAAGCAGTCGCCCAAGTGGTTTAGGGTAATTCATCTCCACAGAATAAAAAGATGAAGAATCAAATGGGGAAGGTCGACAATGAAAATAAAGCAGCTGATGTTTACACAACATAGAGGACAACCACAGAAAACGTGGATACCTTTAAACCATATATTTATGAAAGTATATTAGCTGCTTTGGATGGGAGCGAGCAGATCCCGGTGAAGATATTACGCGACACAGGATATAATCATAGTATGGTGACACTAGGCGTACACCAAATGGTCGAACAGTCTGGCACAGCAGAATCGGTCATTTTGAACGAGATAGGAGGTGAGAAGGTTACTCCTATTTGCTGTTTGAAACTGTCATGCGAGTAGGTGACAGAGTATTTTGATTTTGAGGTAAATGATTCATTGGCTGTCATAGGATTAAAAGGCCTACTGGGAAAGGAAGTTTCTGGAAAACATTTTTGCCTTATTCTATTGTAACGGAGAAACCGCTAAAGTATAGATCTACGACTGAACTTGAGAAGGACTAAATACGACTGTTTCCTATTTGTGTGACGACTAGAAGTATGACAAAGAAAGTTGCTGCAGAAGAAGACATAGAAACCGAAGGAATGATGATTTTGGATGATTTGTTTCCTTATAAGAGGTTTCCAATGATTGTACGCAAGAGGAGAATTCTAGTGAAAGCCCGAGAGAAAAGGAACAACAGACGAAAGAACAGGAAGACAAGGAAGCAATGGACTTTGAAGAAATAGAAAACTTAACATTACAAGTAGATCATGTTAGTTTGAAAAGGCTGATAGGATTGCAACAGAAGGATGCGACGATAACTTAATTAATGTACCCTGCGGTGGATGAAACGGAAATGAGCAATCTCCCTCCTGATATTACTTCAAGGATGGATTGCTTATGAGGATGCGTAGACCCGACGACATCCATGGGATTGCCAAATGGGACATATACCATCAGATATTGATTCCCACAACACTGAGAAGACAGGTGATCACCGTAGCACATGACATGGGACACATGAGAATAAGAAAGACGACAGAAAAGATTATGAGACACTTTTTATGGCCTAGCATGCATAAGGATGTGAGCCAGTTTTACCGTGCATATTACGATTATCAGATGGTTGTAAAGTCTGTCAAGTAAATCAAAAAGGTTCCCTTACACACGATTGAAGCACGAGATCCGTTCAGCAAGGTGATGATCGACAAAAATGGACCATTACTGAGAATGAAGAAAGGAACATCAGTCCCAAAGTAATTGCCAAGAAGTTTCTAGACTTTTTTACCAAGTTTGGTATTCCGGAAAAAGTTCGGAGTGACCGAGGAACAAATTTCCCGACCAAATTGTCCCTGGTGGTAATGAAACTGTTGGATGTTAGACGACAACTGTCTACTGCCTTACAACCAGAGACCTAATGTGCAATAGAGAGATTTCATCACACTCTAAATAGTATGTTAACAAAATACTGCAACGGAACGGGAAATGAATGGACCCCAGACTATCTTTGATGTTATTTGAGGTACGTAATGCTTACAGAGAAAGTATGGGATGTAGCCCGAATGACTTGGTGATTGATTAGAAGCACGAGGATTAAGATATTGGCAAAAAAAATGGAAAGATCGGGAGGCAATGGATGGAGACTATATCAAAAGCTTGATGAAAAGGATCGTAGAAATAAGAAAGTTTTCTCTTGAAAACCTGAAAATGAACCAACGAAAAATAAATAGAAGGTTTGATATGAAAAGTAAGAAAAGACAGTTTGCAGTTAGACAATAGGTGTTGGTTTTCTTACCGATAAGGAGATTCCCACTTACCAACAACTTCCTAGTACCATTCCGAGTTTTGGAAAAGATCAGTGACCTGATCTACGTTATTGTAACACTAAGAAGAAGGAAAAGTCAAAGGAAGGTACATGCTAACTTATTGATAGCATACTTAAGCAAAAAAGAGACCGACGCTTCTGAGGTGTGTATGGCGCAAAACATTCCATCCATGGAAGAAGACGACGGATAGGAGGTAGGGGCTGTAAGCAATGTGATCAATTACTCCAACTTAGAATAGAATTCAACTCACTTTAATAAGGAGCAGCAAGAGGAATTAAGACAGTGGATTAAAATTTTCACTGAACTTGTCTGAGAGTTCCCAAAATGAACCTACTTAAGTACGCATGAGATACACCTTAAGACCACGGAAAGACCATTCAAACAACCCGCTTATCGAATGTCACAGTATCACCAAGATTTCATGAAAAAAGCAGTGGAGTATTTGTTGCAGATTGCCCCAAGGGAAAGTTTGGATGGACCAGCCAATGCCAGGAATCCTTTGAAAAGATAAATACTATATAAACCTCGAAACTAATAATGTAGGCATCATAATTTAACAAGAAAATCGTTATCCAAGAGGATGCATCGGACAATTGATTTTGGGGTATCCAATTGCAAGAAGGCAAGGAAGGAATTCTTCACCTTGTCTGTTTTATTTCATCGAATCTGAAGAAACATCAACAGGACTACTCGGCAGTTGAAAAGGAACTTCTAGCGCTAATCATAGTGATAGGGAAGTTTGAAGTTTATGTAAATAGCCCACAGAATGAAGAAATTATGGTTCACTCAGATCACAATCCTTCAACTTTTATTTAGTAAAATAAAGAATAATAATCAAAGCTTAGCTATATGGTCTTTATGTTCAAATTCATATTGTATTTATGTAAAGCATATATACGGTAAAGCGAACTTGGTCGCATATTATTTATTTTGGGCTGAATTGGTAAATTCAGGCACGGAATAAATAATATTTTCAGAGGGAGCTGTTTTACGAAGCTGGGCTACATGAGAGTGGATTAATTTATTCACATATTTCCTTTCTCTATTTAAGAAATGTATAGAATGGTAGTAAGGTAGGTTCCACTCATGTATGATTAGGAAAATGTATGTATATTACATAATACTGTCATCATTTATTTACTTTTATTCTCAGTTCAGTTTGTTCTATGTAAATTTACGGTATTTTATCAAATTAAATTTTAATATTTATTTCAAGAAGTTTTGTTACAAAGTGTTACGCAAAGCTTTAAAAGGTGTTTATCAATCAAACGAGGTATAAATGCTAGGGATTATATTTTGTTTCCACGTTGGTCAAAGTTGCAAGAATGTTTTTTGACTAAAGTTATTTATTTTGTTTGTTACGGGAGGAGGTGCGTGGACTTAGCTTGAAGGTTGACTCGTCAGGTGGTGATAGATCCCTACTTCAAACTGCTAAGTTGGCAACCTGACCTCTTGAGAGACCCTCCCGGAACAAGCACACAGGATTCATGAATGATTAGTTGGAAAATTCCAGAATCTATTACGATGACATATAAGGGCTTCCCATTACATAAGAGGCCAGAGAGATCCAGCCTGACCTTCCACAAGAGCCTCTCACCAGCATGTATCCAGCTACTAAGTATTTCCTTTCAAACGTGAATAATGTTTTTCTGAAACGTGTATAGTGTATAGTGTTCGTTAAAACCTTTGGCAATTCTGATTTTGAAAGAAGTGAAGTGTGTTGTCGAGTACTGTTGATATTGTAAAATCTATCAATTTTTCTGTGCCTGGTCCTGTATGATTTGGTTGAAAAGTGAAGTGTATTAATTTTCGCTTAACTGTTCAGTAACCTTGTGTGAGCCCAAAGGACGTATGAATAGCCGTTGATTATCTGTAAATGTAACTATGATTTATTTTCTAGTGTTTAACTGTCTTTTTTTTTCATAAATTGTCAAAATCTGATATTTTATGAACTAATTTCTTATGAAAAAAGTTATCGCATAAATCCTGAAAGGTCATTTTGTCATAAGTCTAAGGCTCGTTCAAAACTAAATAGCGCGTGATTTATTTTTGATATTACCGTTAAATTGCTATTTTTAGTGAATATATATATATACATATATATATATATATATATATATATATATATATATATATATATATATATATATATATATATATATATATATATATATATATATATTTATATATAAGTATATACATATATATAAATATATGTATATACATATATATATATATATATATATATATATATATATATATATATATATATATATATATATATATATATATATATATATATATATATATATATATATATATATATATATATATATATATATATATATATATATATATATATATATATATATATATATATATATATATATATATATATATATATATATATATATATATATATATATATATATATATATATATATATATATATATATATATATATATATATATACAGTGTGAATTATTTCAATTATCAATAATTAATCCAGACACTTACTCATATCCCTGACTTTGAACCAAAGTAAGAGGTTGGATATAGAATTTTTCAGGTTAAAATTAAAGCAGTCACCCACTTTTGTTGTGACTGTAACATAATTAGATCCCTAGATATTCAGTATTTATATATAATAACGTCTAGGAGCTGCGTATTTTTCTCTGTTTAGATGTATTTTCTAGGGTATCATATTTTGTAATATATAGCTGGTGAGTTTGGGAGCTCGGGAATTTACGTATTTTGCTAGTCAAAATATATACTTTTTGGTTCCCGGAGCCTGGGATCGAGCGAGTCTGTCTTAAATATTGGTGATAGCAGGGTCCTATTTTAGATTAAAGTTTTCACCACTTTAGGGTTGATAAGATTCCGTTCATTGTTAGGATATATTTTTTTAGGAGAGCTGTAATTTTTTTGTATATTAGAAGATAGTGCAATTGAATATCCAGGAGATTTTGGAAAACCCAATTGTTGGAATCTAAGGTAACTAAAGCTCTGTGGCTGGCTATCTAAATGGCAGGTATTGGTCTTGCAACTGGTGGGATGATTAAAGCCAAAATCAAGTGTTGAGCCTTGGAAGAGTTGATAAATTCAGGAAAGTTGCCGAAAGAAGATACTGCAGCAACTCGTGACCTTTTGGTGAAGGCTGAAGCAGAATTCTTAGAGAAGCAAGTATCAGCTGACCCAGAAACTGAAGGAACAAAAGAAGAAAAAAATGTATAGGCTGCTATCAGACGAATTGCAGTGGAAGAGAATTAGATTAAGTTGAAGATGATGGCAGAACGGAAGGAACCGGAAGAAAGAGAGAGAAAAAAATGTATAGGCTGCTATCAGACGAATTGCAGTGGAAGAGAATTAGATTAAGTTGAAGATGATGGCAGAACGGAAGGAACCGGAAGAAAGAGAGAGAAAGAGAGAGAAGAAGCAGGGAACCGGAAGAAAGAGAGAGAAAGAGAGAGAAGAAGCAAGGGAAATTGCAATTCTTGCAAGAGAAAAAAGCAGGAGTAATCGCACGACATGCAGGGGAATAAGAACTGTTGAATGATCGTACAAGATTGTCGTCAATTCAGATAAGTGTGACCACTGCTATGCACAATCCCTTATTTTGATACGGCAAAGGCGCAGAGGTTGATCCTGAAATTCACAGAAGACGCTCCTAATCGGTTCTTCGGTCATTTTGAAACGATCCTGTCGCCTATGGAATGACCAAAAGATATATGGCCGTTGTTGTTACAGAGTGTCCTTATTGGAAAAGTAAATAGTGCATAGCTTGCCTTGTCTCAGGATCAGAGGAAACGAGTATCATGGAATTAAGATGAGTATGCTGCAAGTGTATCTGAAGACCCCTGAATATTATAATTAAAGATTCCGAGATTTGCAGAAGAACGAGAAAATTACATTCCTGGATTACACTCATATAGTGCTACGATGTTTTACGAGAGGGATAGAGAATGCCAAGGTGAGAGAGAAGGCTGATTGAGAAGAACTAATAGTGCTGGAAATATGTATACGAGAAATTCCTGAACATATTCGAATGTACTTGAGAGAGAGAGAGAGAGATGAAGAAACTTGATAGAACCACTTCACTCTGTAAAGATTATAATATTATCACCTGTAGACACCTGTTGGGTATTAAGTTTCAACTGTTGTTCCAACGAAGTGTCAAGTATTAACCAAATCAATAAAACTCATTCAGTTATAACAATGGGAACAAGTTCAATAGTTACAGCAGACGGACCACACGGACTATTCCAAAGCATATGTGATAGTAACACAGCAACAATCGTCAAATCATCTTCCTTCAGGGGTTGTCAAAGACATGCAGAAGAATAAATTCGACTGTTATAAGTTTGGCAAAAAAGGACATATCAGTAAGAATTGTTGGTCGGACCAACCGAAAGCAGTCGTCCAAGTGGTAAAGGGTAATTCATCTCCACAAAATATTAAGATGAAGAATCAAACGATAAAGGTCGACGAGGGAAAAAAAAAAAACAGCAAACAGGACAACCCCAAACAGCGTGGATGTCTTTAAACCATATATTTATGAACGTATGTTAGCTGCTTTGGATGGGAGCGAGAAGATCCCGGTCAAGATATTAGGTTAAGCAACACAGGATGCAATCATAGTTTGGTGAGGCTAAGCGTACACCAGATGGTGGAACAGTCTCGCATAGGAGATTTTGTCATTTTGAACAGAATAGGAGGTGAGGAAGTTACTCCTATTTGCTATTTAAAAATGTCATGCGAGTCGGTGACAGGTCATTTATATATATGTGTGTGTGTGCATGTGTGTGTATTTGTGTAAGTGTTGGCAACCCTCCGATTTTATAGTTTCACAAACATAAATTCAATTATACAGTTGACCATTTGGAACCGATCAGGAATTCGTTCACAGGAAGTCACTCATAAACGTTAAAATATTTGTAACAATAGGCAAAAATTTTGAAACGAGATAAGAATTTTCATAAATTTAACTCTCTACCTATATTGTGTTGACTCATTTTTGACATGTATAGTACAGCTAGTATTATATTTTTGATAAAAGCATTTTATCTCATAAGAGCAGTACTTGGTGCGATCCAGAAAAGTTTCATAGAAAATCAAAAAATAAACTCTTAAATACACACAAAGAATAAATCTACTTTCTTACGAGAAAGATGACCCACTACAGGCTACCCCTCTTTATTACAGAGGAAAAGTGAAGGTATAGGACACATATTAAGCATATATATTAAAATCAATTAAGAATTAGCAGACTTCATTATAACTGCAACTTGCGTTCTCTGTTTTAAGCCTGTTTGACTCTTTTTCTCTTTCTTTCCATTTCACAAAAACAAGCACAGAGAAACCAAGGATAGGAAAATTCACGTTATGAGATGATATCATCATTGTCACTTTTAATGTTTTCTTTACTTATCCTACTATTATGTTTAGTACTGGCTCAGGGGGTTTACTATTTGCATTGGAAAAATATTTATAATATCACTATTGTGTATAACTTTATAGAAATACTCTGCAATTTTTAGCCCTCATTCACTTTTGTTGATAATTTTTCCAGTATCATCCTTCAAAGGAAACATATGTTGGCACCTTGTTCTAATTCTTCTTCTCATCAATCATATGTTTCGTTCTTTCCATTTTGTTTTCTCAATTTTGGTCTGATTCTGTGTAAGAATGACTTGGGATTTTAGTTTGTTTATTTTTTAATAATTTTGCTAATTCTATTTCATTTCTCCTAGATTTTACACTCATTTCCCGTCTTATCTTTATTGTTTTTCTTTTTTTTTCAGATAGTTTTTCTTGATCTTGTTTAGGATCTTTTCCATCTCTCTCATGTGCTGATCCCAATACATTTCTTTTTTTAAAATTACTGACTTATTCTTCGTTACTTGCTTCCATTTAGTCATATAACTGGGAGTACTTATTTTGTATTGCTAAACTAAACGCACTAGAATTTCGTCTAATTACAGAAGTGCATTTTCTTTCTTAGAATTTCTTTTCTCTTCTTACCCTTGGATCTGAAAAAAGATTTAGGCTTTTCTCCATTTTTTAGTCACTTGGCTCAACTTATAGCAAATACATATCTCACTAATGTATTTGCTATATACTGAAAGATATTAGCATTGAATCGATCGCACAGTTTGCTTACTTTGTTTTCTAGATAATGCTGGTGACACCGTCTTATGTTATGTTATTGAATCTCAATCATTTTATCTATGTATCTTTTGTGGCATCAATCAGATGTTGAATATTTTTTTTGTAAATGTAAATGACAGAGTTATATTTTCTAGTTTGTATTTAGAGAATACCAAAAGAAAATATTTCCTAGTTCCTGGTCACCGCACCCCTTTGGTAGCCTTTCTTTTTTCATTTACATTTCACATTATACTATTTAGACGATATAAGTCATGCATGTCAGTTGTTGTTTCGCGGCCTTTTTCATACAGTACTCGCATTTTTTCCCTTCTTAGTAGGTAATTATATTAGCATATTGCCGTTTTGTATTTTACCCATGTACTTTCTGTTTTTAACCGATACCACCTTCTTTCTTTGCGTATTTTTTCCCTCTTTTTTTTCTTGTTAGGTCTCCCCATCAAACCGAGGTGATAGGCCTTTAACAATTAAAGTCTTTTCCATCAGTGGACTCTTTTACTCATCCTATTATATATGGTCTTAAGGCAGTCAACAAAGATAGGCACAACAAACGTTGGTTATTATGATTGCATAATTTGAAGTTGACCTTTCATTAAGAATTTGAATGTCTTTACGTGTATTTTTTACCTATTTTTTTTTCTCTCAATGAGTTCAATTGATGCTTTAGTCGATTTAATTATCAGTCGATTTTTTTTTTAACTTTTTCATTTTCTCAGAGTTTGGGTCTATCAGTGTTTCCAGTGTTAACTTAATTTATTTCATATTCAGCGCTAGATTATCAAATATCTCCTTTAGATCAGTGGTTTTGGTGGAATTTGCTGCGTACACGGTAAGCACCGCAATTTGGATTTTAAATTCAGCTATTTTCTCATCACGTTTATTTAAATCAAGGTCTTTCATTTTTAATTCCCCCACCATTCATGGTATAATTGCCATGGCTATTCTGGCTTCATCTACGCAGTGTGGACAAATCCATTTAAAGTTTATTAAGTCTTCATCACTGAAGTTTGGCTTTATAACACACACTCCCCGTAGTAAAATCTTTTACATTCACACCCTAACCACATTTTTAAGTCTTCCCTCGCTGATCCACACAGGGAACAACATGCCATGATGTATTTTACTTCTCACTTCATTCCCTCCATGAGAATAACTGATATTTTTCAGATGTCACAGACGAGAAATATAAGCTAAAACACAGCTCAGGGCAAGATATCAACAGAGCTCCGCACAACACGTCTTCACTCAGCAACTTCTTCTCTCCTCTGGGGATCCTTTCTGTTATTCTTAATGTTCGTATATTGTCTGTCATTCACATTATATGGCCCACCCATGTCCTTTTCTTTAGCTTATATGTTGCTGGAATATCCCCTACTTTAGTTTGCTCTCGTATCCTTGTTACAATTTTTCAGTATCTTAGTGTTATTTCCATTATTGTTCTTTGCAGAGCTGTGTTATCTGTAAGTAGCTTAGGTTCTAAGGCTTTAGTAAGGTACCAAGTTTCTGATGCATAAGTTAATAATGGTAGGATCATCTCAATATATACTTTTCTTTTTTAGAGAAAATATCATTTTAGTTTTGAAAATCTCAATTTGTTCGCCAAATGCTCTCCATCCCATGCTTATCATTCTTTTAGTTTCGATCTCGTGTCCTGTTGAAACACTGTCTGTCCTAAATACATATATTCATCAACAATTTAGAAGCGTCCATAACTCTTATCTCTCTTCTCTGCATTTCCATTTAACATCACCTTAGTCTTACTCATATTAATTTTTGTTCCTACATTTCTGCTATCTCTATTGAAATCTTCTATAATATTTTTTAACTCCTCACATGATTCACTAAACACAACTATGTCATTGTAAATCTTAGGTTGTTTAGGTATTCCCCACTAATATTAATGCCAACATTTTCCCAATATAAATTCTTTAAAACCTTGGATAGGTACGATGGGTCGTTTGCGACCCCGAGCGTCAAAAAAAAAAAGGTTTTTCTCACGTGACTCACCCCCGTGACTGAATTTGTGGGTGATCGACCTGCAGGAGGTGTCTCCCCTACACGCTCTAGTAGTGTCCAGATGTGCATTGCTGTAGCTGTACTCCTTCCCCGATTTCTGAGACGCGTCGGGGTCGTTCGCGTCCGAGTTTACCCTTCTAAGGTAGTTTGTATAATTATCAAAGTTATTACGTATTATGAAATTGTCGTAGAATGGTGCAACTTGTATAGGTTATCAGTTGTGGAAAGTCTTGGTGGATTGTTTGGCTACCATGTGCATGTTTTTTTTTTTAGTTAAAATGTCGTTCATCACCACGAGGACCATTTTACCGCGAGTGCCCCTTTTTCATTTTTTTTCATTTTTTTGGCAAGTCATTTTTCCGTAAGATATTGCCAAATAGTGTCGTAAAACTTTTGCTTGTTTAGTGTTGGAAAGTGTGTCTAGATGATCTGGCTACCCATGCATGACTTTGTTTTTGTCAGATACGACGTAGTTATTGGTATATTGGGTATTTAACTGCGGTTACCAATTTCTGTTTTTTTTTTTCAATATTTGTAAAAATTACTACGTAGTAGGGAATTGCCGTATATTATTCATTTTTTTTCATGTTTATGTGTTAGAAAGTGTGCCTTGATGGTTGGGCTAACACGTGCATGTCTTTTTTTTTTATCTGAGATGTCGTATATTAGAATGTCGGGCATTTTACCGCGAGTGTCCCTTTTTCATTTTTTTTCATTTTTTTGCCAAGTCATTTTTCCGTAAGATATTGCGAAATAGTGTCGTAAAACTTTTGCTTTTTTAGTGTTGGAAAGTGTGTCTAGATGATCTGGCTACCCATGCGTGATTTTGATTTTGTCAGATACGACGTAGTTATTGGTATATTGGGTATTTAACTGCGGTTGCCAATTTCTGTTTTTTTTCAATATTTGTAAAAATTTACTACGTAGTAAGGAATTGCCGTATATTAATGATTTTTTTTTCATGTTTATGTGTTAGAAAGTGTGCCTTGATGGTTGGGCTAACACGTGCATGTCTTTTTTTTTTATCTGAGATGCCGTATATTAGAATGTTGGGCATTTTTCCGCGAGTGCCCCTTTTTATTTGTTTTGCATTTTTTTGCTTAGTCATGTTACCGTAAGGAATTGGCAAGTAGTGTCGCAAAACTTATATTTTTATAGTGTTGGAAAGTGTTTCTAGATGATCTGGCTACCCATGCCTATTTTTTTTTTGCCAGATATGGCGTATATATAAGTATGTGTTCGATTTTCCTGTGATTGCCATTTTTTCGTTTTTTCCCATTTCTTTCAAAATTACTACGTACTAAGGAACTATCACAGAGTAATATTTCATTTATATGTTTATTTGTCGGAAAATATGCCTTGATGGTTTGCCTAGCACGTGGCTGAAATTTTTTTTTTCTGAAATGCCGTATATTAGAATGGCCATTTTTCCACGAGTGCCCCTTTTTATTTGTTTTGCATTTTTTTTGCTTAGTCATGTTACCGTAAGGAATTGGCAAGTAGTGTCGCAAAACTTATAATTTTATAGTGTTGGAAAGTGTTTCTAGATGATCTGGCTACCCATGCCTATCTTCTTTTTTTAGCCAGATATGGCGTATATATAGGTATGTGTTCGATTTTCCTGTGATTGCCATTTTTTCGTTTTTTCCCATTTCTTTCAAAATTACTACGTACTAAGGAACTATCACAGAGTAATTATTCATTTAGATGTTTATTTGTCGGAAAATGTGCCTTGATGGTTTGCCTAGCACGTGGCTGAATTTTTTTTTTCTGAAATGCCGTATATTAGAATGTTAGCCATTTTTCCGCGAGTGCCCCTTTTTATTTGTTTTGCATTTTTTTGCTTAGTCATGTTACCGTAAGGAATTGGCAAGTAGTGTCGCAAAACTTATATTTTTATAGTGTTGGAAAGTGTTTCTAGATGATCTGGCTACCCATGCCTATCTTTTTTTTAGCCAGATATGGCGTATATATAGGTATGTGTTCGATTTTCCGGTGATTGCCATTTTTTCGTTTTTTCCCAATTCTTTCAAAATTACTACGTACTAAGGAACTATCACAGAGTAATGATTCCTCTAGATGTTTATTTGTCGGAAAATTTTGTTTACTTTTTTTTTGATTGAATATCATCAAATTTTTTTAGCTAAAATATTGTTTTACATTTTTTTTTTCGATTTTATTTCCCTTCAAAAAAATTTTTTTGGGTCAGAATTTTAATTTTATAGTCGTAAAATAATCGACAATTATCCAGCAACCCACCATACAATTTTTATGCATATCCAATAATAATTAGATTAGTAAATAACACCTTGAAATTGACATACCCTTCCTACATTTCAAGTGGCAGATTAGGGAGTCTGAGTCAGTGTGGTTGGCGGCCATTTTGTGGACATATCCGAAGCGTAAGCTGCCCTATCTATATATATTCTTGTTCCCTATAGAATTTGTGATATTTTGGTATATTTTTACCTGCATAAATATCATATTATATATTAAATATATGTATTTTTTTACGAAATTTCTAAGTACTCAAAAAATTACCTTTAGATATGGCCCCTGATATAAATGTAATTTACAAAATAATGATTTTTTTACATATTTCTATTTTAGGATAACATATGTTTATTCCCTAAAAAAATTAGCCACTTCCTATTTCATTTGGGTACCCAAAAAAATTCATGAAATTTGGACAAATTTTTTTGGCCAAAAAAAGTTACCCTTTTTTTCTCATTTCAGATCTTCACCTCCATGGGTCTGACTTCATCCAAAATACATCAAGATGTGTTCTAAACATTCAAGAATCAATTCCTAAAAGGATTTGTGTATATATGTATAAACTTTTTTTTTATGAATTTTTATGTCAGGTCTTTTTTCTTTCTACTTAATTTTTTAAAATATTTATAATAAATAGTTTTTCTGCAGATGAGTAGTATTTATCTTTACAGTTGTTTTAAGCATTCATTGAAGTTTTTTTGGCAAAAGAAAAAAGGAGGTTACTGCAAAAACTGATTTTTCAAGAATTTTTTTTGGCGTCGGGGTCGTTCGCGTCCGAGTATACCCTTAAAGGGGTGTCCGAGGAGCGTACCTATCCAGGGTTAAAAAAAATTCCAGGCGTGTTGTGAATAATTTAAAAGAGATGGGGTCTCCCTATTTATTTCTTTTCTTAATATAAATTTTCTCTCGATCTTAATGTAGTTATAGGTTTGCTGTGCTTCCAGTATAGATATCTTAACGTGTTTTAACTTAAGGTTTTATGTTTCTTGTTTTTGAAGGGCTTTCATTACTGTTGATGTTTTGGCAGAATCAAAAACTTTCTCATAGTCTACGAATTCCAATAATAGTGGTTTGTTATACTTTGTTCATTTTTACATTAGCTGTTTAATACTTGGATATGGTCAGTTGTTGAATATCCATTTCAAAAACTTTTCTGTTCTCTTGGTTGAATAGAGAATAGTTGTCTTCTATTTGGACTAATATGATCTTTTTAAATATATATATTAAGAAGAGTAAACTTATTGGGAGGTAATTTCTCAGGTCTTTTGTGGCTCCCATTCTATGATTATTATAATGATAGTTTTTTCCACACTGTAGGTATAGAGCATTCTAGCAAACATTTGGCGTAGAATTCAGACAATTTTACTACGAGGAAATCCTCTTCATCTATTATTAAGTAATATATTAGCCATCTGTACCTTTGTCTCTTTTTCTGCCTTTTAATGCTTTCATCACTTCTCCTACTATTACGTTTGTAATAGCTCATGTGTTCTTATTTTTAGTGGTGATGTTATATTAAATATCACTATTGTATAGCATTATACAGAAATCCACTGAAAATTACATCACTCTATCTCTTTTGTGCCTATTATTTCCATTCTTGTCCTTTAAAGCAAATATCTGTTTGGGTCCTGTGCCAAGTCTTCTTTTCATCATTGTGATATTTCTTCCTTTCTTTAGTGTTTCCTCAATTTTGGTATGATTCTGTTTACGAATAACCTATTTTTTTAGTTTATTGTTTTTTATACTTATGCTAGCTTCATTTTCTTCAACACTTTTTTTATATATTTTTGATAGAATTCCTTGATCTTGTTTGGGAACTCTGCCACCTACATCTTGTGCTGATTCTAATACATTATTTTTTTTTTCAAGATTAATTTGTATTTTCTTACCTGCTTCCATTTTATCCTGTTGCTGGGAGTGCTTATTTTCTACAGCTAAACTAAACTCATAAGATTTGTTCTCTTATGATGGGAGTGCTTATTTTCTTGGAATTAATTTTTCCTCTCTTTCCTTATATTTTAAAAAATGTTGAGTCTCCCCTCTCTATGATTACTTGTCTCAAACTTGGTTAACATTGTTATATCTTTAAGTAAATTGCCTTTTTTTACTGAGAATAAATCAATATAATTTTTCAATTCTTCATGTGGGCTTCCCTATATCCGTTTTCTATGTTCTTTTATAATAGAAGAGGATCACGTTTTTAACATTGTTTTTTCATCCAATTCTACAAGTATTTTTCCACTGTCATTCCTTATACCTACTCCAAATTTACCTACTGCTGATTTTCCTCTTTTCTTTTGACCTACTTTAGTAGAGATATCCCCCATAACAAATGTAAATGTGTTAATTTATATATATATATATATATATATATATATATATATATATATATATATATATATATATATATATATATATATATATATATATATATATATATATATATGATAAATTTTTGCACATTCAAACGTGTTTTTTTCATATTTCAAATAAGCCATATATATCAATACATTAAAGTCTGGATTCTCTTAACGACCTCGAGATCAGAGCCCCAGGCGGAATCACCCAAAGACTATAATATCAGACCGGCCGGGGTTTGAACCCTCGTTCAGGATATCTGCATGCCAGTGACAGTACCACTCAGCCACGAGTAGTATGGGAAATCCCGGCCGGTCTGATATTATAGTCTTTGGGTGATTCCGCCTGGGGCTCTGATCCCGAAGTCGTTAAGAGAATCCAGACTTTAATGTATTAATATATATGGGCGGGGCGAGCCGTTGACCACCTGCTCGAGTATTGCACCAATAGCGACGTCGCTGGCATCGGTGGAGAGAAGGAGAGGGGCATGTGGGATAGGAAAAGTGAGAGCCGCAGCAGTTGATAGGGCCTTCTTTGCATTACAGAAAGCTGCTTCTTGAAGGGGCTCCACTTCAGGTCCTTTGGCTTTCCCTTGAGGGAGGCGTAGAAGGGAGCGCGAGTGGCGGCAATGGCTGGCAGAAAACGGTGATAATAGTTGATCATGCCCAAGAACTCCTGCAGAGCTTTGACAGTCGAGGGCGCGGGAAAGTTCTGAACGGCTGCTACCTTCTCAGGGAGGGGATGGACTCCTTCAGGAGTGATGCGGTGCCCTAAGAACGACCCTTCGTTGGCGTCAAAGGTACACTTGTCATACCGGACTACAAGGCCGTTTTGTTGCAGGCGGTCGAGCATGATGAGCAGGTGATGGAGGTGTTCCTTTTTTGAGGAGAAGAACACAAGTATGTCGTCCACATAACATACACAGAAAGGGAGGTCCCCTAAGATGCCATCCATGAGACGTTGAAACGTGGCCCCAGCATTACGAAGGCCAAAACAGGAGTAATTGAAGGTGTATGTACCAAACGGAGTAGTGATGGCAGTTTTGGGGATGTATCCTGGGTTCATAGGCACCTGATAATACCCCTTCAGGAGATCGAGCTTATAGAAAACCTTTGCTTTGTGCAGGTAGGAGGTCACGTCGGCAATGTTTGGGAGGGGGTACTGAAATGGTTCTGTTTGCGTGTTTTGGCACATGAATCCCCGCACGGACGGAGGGAGCCGTCTTTCTTCAGAACGATGTGTAAGGGTGACGACCATGGGCTGGTCCGCCCGGCAACGCCGACATCTCTCCGCCGTGGCTGAATACAATTGCACCATTCAATAAGTCCCTGGGAAAATGAATCCCGTTGCCGATGCCCTATCAAGATACACGTTGGCTGCCGTTCAACTGGGATTGGATTACAACATCCTGGCTGAAGCCCAATGACATTATCCAGAATATCAAGCATGTAGGATATCCTGCACGTCCCTCCGTTGGGAAGACTTCCCCCTCGACGACTCCAACACCAACCTCCTCTTTGACGTCAGTACTGGCAGACCACGACCTTGGATTCCTGGTCCACTACGCCGACAGCTGTTCTACTGCACAGCTGCTGAAGGCAAAGTTCATTTGGCACGGCATTTTTAAGGATGCTAAGGATTGGGTCCGCGCCTGTACTTCTTGCCAAACTTTCAAAGTACATAGAGACACGGATTTAGGAGTGGGCACCTTTCCTCAACCTCAGCGTCGTTTCGCACACATTCACGTTGACATTTTAGGGCCCCTACCCACATCACAAGGACATTGTTATCTGTTTACCGTCATCGACTGCTCCACCAGTTGGCCTGAAGCCATTCCCATGGAAACTGCAACGTCTGCCTCATGTACATCTGCCTTACTCTCTGGATGGATTGCAAGATTTGGTATACCTGAGCATATTACTTCTGACAGAGGAACGACTTTCACCTCTCAATTGTGGACATCATTAGCGAATCTCCTGGGCATCACCCTACATCAGACAACGGCCTACCACCCCGCTGCCAATGGAATGGTTGAACGTTTCCATCGCACCCTCAAAGCAGCTTTGATGTCCCGCTGCAAGGATTCAAACTGGTTTACTCAGCTTCCCTGGGTCTTCCTGGGACTAAGGACCACTCCTAAAGACACCCTCGACGTCTCCGGCCGAATTATTTCCTTCTACAACCTCCTCCGTTGATCTTCAGCGCATACGTCACGTCGTGGGAAAATTTACTCCATGCCGCCAGACTTACAAGCCCCCAGCAAAGCATCACATACCAACAGACTTGCACTCTGCAATGCACGTATTCCTGCGCAACGACACTACCAAGCCACCGCTAACGCCCCCTTACACGGGCCCTTTCCTTGTGATCCGACGCAGTCCGAAAGCATTCCTACTAAACATTCGAGGCAAAGAAGACTGGGTCTCCATTGATCGTCTAAAACCTGCTTATCTACTGCCAGATGACCCGCCTACAGTTCGCCTCCCTAGATCAGGGCGGCCTATTTAACATGTACAGTATGTCATTTTCAGGGGGGGAGCCATGTACCAACCGTGTGTCACACGATCGTACATAAATTATTTTGTATATATTACGCTTGTATCTGCCCTCTTCCCTCGCACTAAAAAGAGTCAGAATAAACATGTCTGCGTATCGCCTATGTAACATTGTCATTTTCTCGAACATATCATTTCCTGTTGCCTTGAGGCTTTATATATAAAGGAGAGTGTTTTTTAATAAAGTTACTCAGTTGATTGCATCCTGCCTTTGAGTCATAACCTTTCTCTCAGCCGTCACACACCATAGAAAGGGATTACCATCATCTACCTCTTTTTCCCTCTTCCTTGCCAAATTGCATTCCTCTACCAATAAGATAAACACGCCAGTCTTAAAAAGTTGATTATTAACAAGGATACAGAATTTATGTTACTATCGCTAAAAAGGAGAATTCAAGTCTCTTTAAAACTGAAAATTAAAACTTTTAACAAGATGACATTGTGTAAATGATTACTGGTTTTTGATAGGCATAGTATGTATGGACTACTCATGAAATTGCTAAAAATATCAGGAAATGGTGAAGATTTAAGAAGAAATAAATAATCATTAGCTCCAGGATTGAAAGATATATCTCTAGTCTTTTCATGAACAATATTAAAAAAGGTATTGCTTTGAAAAATGTATAGCTGTAAAAGAAAAAAAAATCACATCAATAATATTGGTGACACATTTGTTGAAAGTATTGATTTCTTTTTAAATTTTCGCATATAATCATGAATATCTGATAGTGTTTGATAAGCAATGGACATAGTAAAACTAAATGATCAATCGATTATCGGAAATAAAAGGGTAATTGTTTTGGTATCAGGAAAGACCTTCATCCTGTAAATTTTCAACTAATATTTTTACAGAATTGTGAATTATTGAAACCATGGTCAGCAAGACATTTGCATTAAAGTGGACTCGTTCACCATCTTACGATAAGTGGAAAGTTAACTTAACTTCCGATTTCTCTCTCTCTCTCTCTCTCTGTCTGTCTGTCTCTCTCTCTCTCTCTCTCTCTCTCTCTCTCTCTCTCTCTCTCTCTCTCTCTCTCTCTCTCTCTCTCATTTAAGTTAGCTGTAATACCGACTTGCTGATTTCAGCTTCGAGATCATCATAAAGTGTAAAGAATATAGAATTCGTTAGATTTTTTTTTTTTACTTCAGTGTTAGGAACAGTAAAGTGAGAATTATAATTATTTTTGTAGTATATTTTAGTGAGTTCAGCTACAAGGAACGTTTAGGATAATGTTAAAGTGTTTGCTATTAGATGCTGTCAGTAAAAAGGTCTGTCATTTTACTTACTAACTTTTTTTTATTCAAAAACAGATATATGAAAAGTAAAATCGTGTTCTTCGTTATATATGACGTGGCATTGAAGTAAGATAGAAATATATAATTTTAATGGTAATGATATTCGTAATATTAAAAAATCACCTTTTTATTAATGAAAACTCCACTCCTCACATGCATACTTTCCTAAAAATTAATTACATAATAAACATTTTTTTCATTAATCTTATTCGACACAAATGTATTTAGAAGATATAGTTCACTTTCTCTTTACATACCTAATCATGCTCTCATTCCTTAATATTATGGTAGGTGATATGTTTAAATCTCAGCTAAAATATTCTGTCATCATAAAATGAGACCCCTTGTTTTCTATATTTGTACATATAGATTACTCGCATAAATTTATCTTGCTCTATTATAGGTAATTCTCCAAATTTGATATGAATATTATAATTATTTTTAGGAATATTAGAAATTGAAGTGCGAACAGCGAAGATTGCTATAACATTCTTATGAATGGCTATTCTGGATGAATGGAAGGAAATGTTATATGCGCACAATAATAATTCATTATTTCTGTAAGAAATGGACAGCGTTTATTCAACAGCAATTTGTGTGTGAATAGTTTTGGTACACGTAGAAAAGTTTCTATGACCTTTAAGGACAGAAGAATATAGAGACTGAGCCAGAGAGATGAAAAAAGAATAATAAACTGACGTCGTGCTCGGAAGTGTTTAATATTTTGTGACCTATCAATCATAAAAATTTAACAGTCCGTCATCATATTTTTTTCTTTTTTTTTATATCGGATATTTCCCATATTAACCAGCTTTCTTCTCCAGGTTTTAGATATATAGTTATTCTGTTGATACATTTATATGATTTGCTTATTCAATGAGTTCTGTTCTTGTTAGGCCATTGGCACTGCACTTTCTACCAGGTAAATAATGTATAGAAACGTTCAACAGACCTTCAGATTGGGTTGGGGTGTGGGAGGAGTGTCAGCTTCTGTGGTCAGCAGCTGGTCACAATTAGCTTTGGATATTGACAACTATCTAACCATAAATCTGATTTTAGTTTTTGTATTTTGATACAGAAAGCATTTCATTTCTTTCAATATTCATTCAACTGAATTTTGCTTTATTTGTTTCTGAATACAATGTATTGATAAAGCTAATTTACGTCTTAATATTATGTAAAAAAAAAAAGAAAAAAAAAAGAAAAAAAAAACTATCACGTTGGATATTCATATCGAGGTCAAATAACTTTTTAGTTACAATTTTTTTTTCTAGTAATGAAGATATGAAGATTAACTTATCACAATGCAGTAATCTCTCCCGTCTTGTATTCATAAATAGGATTTCCTTCGTGTCTCTAATTTTGAATTAATTTAGTGCTTCGAATGGATAAAGAATATCAAAATTTCTTGAAGCATCGCTTAATCCCTATTAAAAGCACCCCGATTGCTGAACTATTTTTATTCAGTAAGACTAGATTCTATAGTCAATTTTGGTAAGTATGATTTCATAAATGCATTTCTCGTTTAGAGCTCTATCGATGCTTCTTAATTTCCACATTCTGATTTCCAACTAAAGTTGTAGCTCTGTTGCTAGTGGTGGTAATAATAATAATACTAAAAATAATAATATTAATAATAATAATAATAATAATAATAATAATAATAATAATAATAATAATAATGATAATAGTAATAATAATAACAGCAACAACAACAACAACAACAATAATAACAATAATAATAATAATAATAATAATAATAATAATAATAATAATAAATGGGCAAGCAGACCTCCACCACGGCTGCTTATTTCTCGTTAGCGTTGATTTTCATACACTCAAATATGAACCAAGTTTGAAGTCTGTGACAACGATGTCCAAACTTATGGCTGATTACTTGATATGGAAAAATACACTCGTCCATGACCTTGATCTTTGACCTTCCAAAATCAAGAGTTTGAAATCCCTCAAGGTCTTAATACTTTACGATTAAAATTTTTTGCGTATGGTTAATGAACGGAATTTGAGCTTTTACTTGACTTTCCCCTTAGACTCATCCTTGGACTTTGACTTCAACATGTAATAATTGGGGAAGATTTTCATACTCTCATATATAAATCGAATTTGAAGTCTGACAACTATATCCAGACTTATGGTTGATTACGTGAATTGAATATTTTACTTGACCGTGACCTTGAAATATGACCTTCACCTTCCGAAATTTAATAATCTCCAACTTTTTACATACCAGTTAATCACTGCAAGTTCCATTACTGTACGATTAGAATTCGGGCCAGGAAGCTATTTATTAAACAAACCAACAAAAACACAAACAGGGGTGAAAACATAATCTCCTCCAATTTCGTTGACGAAGGCAGTGGCGTTGATTCTGTTGTTGGGATTTTAAATGGCTATAATTTTCCTTCTCTCAAAAATACTGCATTCTTCCTGTAACTGTGCTATATTAGTCACCAATAGGAAGGGGAGAAAAATATGCAGAAAATTATTATAAGATTTAAAAAAAAATATTTACAAAAAGTAAACATGTCAAGTGCAGTGTACAAAAGAGTCGAGTGCAAACATTTCAAGAGGGTGTCGGGTGTTTATTCTCATCTTCAGGCTAGAAGCTGAATGATGTAGGCTCGGCTGGGGTAGTAGTCAATTCGGGTTTCGGTCGTAGATTGATCCCTCTGAGTGTAGGTGGTACAAAATCAACGCCACTGAAGCTGGTAAAATCTTCTATGAGAAGTGTATGAAACAGGGGTGACTTCCAGATAATAATAATAATAATAATAATAATAATAATAATAATAATAATAATAATAATAATAATAATAATAATAATAATAATCCCTAAAATCTGCTGCATATGAGTAATGTATGGTTCGACAAGTTATTAGCATTTGTTATTTCCTTTAGAAGTAAGTTATTTTTCTAACAAATAAGTGAATATGTAATTTAAAAATCAAACGTAAATGCAGTTAACATGTCTTTTTGACCGACCTCCATAACCCCATTTCCCCTTCGTTTCAAGTATACGTTTTTAAGAACTGTTCAATGGATATTAACATTTCATCATGATCTCAAATACAATAAAAATATAGTCATCAGTAAAATATCTTTAGATAGGTGTAACTCGAGACGGATATTACGTTTGGAACGTAGAGTCAATCACGATTAGGCTGAATGGTTATTTATAATTATTAAGAAGAGCTTGTATTTACCTGAACTACAAAAGTGTTGATAGGAAATAATCTAAATTAATTACATAACACGAAAACAATTTCATTATATTGAACCTAGTTGAACTTTGAAATAATATATATATATATATATATATATATATATATATATATATATATATATATATATATATACTGTATATATATATATATATATATATATATATATATATATATATATATATATATATATATATATATATATATATATATATATATATATATATATATATATAGCCATAGATATGGAAATAGATATAGATATAGATATTGCCCTACACGCTTTTTTTTTATCTAAAAAAGGGAATTTCCTACAAAAATTACCACCAGGGCATGTATATGGCAGGTATGAACACGAAATTAGTCTGAGACAAAGGTTATATATATATATATATATATATATATATATATATATATATATATATATATATATATATATACATATATATATATACATATATATATATATATATATATATATATATATATATATATATATATATATATATATATATTTATCCCAGAAAGTAACTGCAAATTTTACTCGTATAAATATATAAGTATAAAAGTTATTAACTCTGCTGCCGAAAATATCAGCTTTCCCCACCCCTGCACTCCATCCAAACACTAGAGCGAAAAAGAATTACCGGGGTATAGGGTGGGGTGAGGTATCATAAAAAAATATTGGTGCTTCAAATAGAGTCATTCACTATTTTGGCGCCAATTACATGAATTAAAACGGCGATAAACGGGCCCAACAAAGTTCGTGCAAAAAGTTACAAAAATTAAATACCCTACTAAACATCCATAAAACTCAGAGAGCGTTGCTAATGGCCTTAATAAAACTGCAGGTGAAGTCTAGCATTTTAACTTTGTTTATGCGCGTTTTAGAAGGATTTAGAAAGATGTGAATGCAACCATAAAAAGAATAATAATCTTAAAGCCTTGGCTACTTTATGAGATTGATGTCCATATCTATAATAGTTACAAAAAATCTATTTCATAGTAATTTTTTTTACGCTGCCAGAGGACATCAGAGTAATATATATATATATATATATTTATATATATATATATATATATATATATATTATATATATATATATATATATATGTATATGTATATATATAAGTATATATATATATATATATATATATATATATATATATATATATATATATATATATATATATATATCCTATATATACATAAATATATATATATATATATATATATATATATATATATATATATATATATATATATATATATTTATATATATATATATATATATATATATATATATATATATATATATATATATATATATAAATATATATATATATATATATATATATATATATATATATATATATATACAGTATATATATATATATATATATATATATATATATACAGTATATATATATATATATATATATATATATATATATATATATATATATGTATATATCCTGTATATAGCCTGTATATTTATTCTACACCAACGTTTCGGGAATCCATTTCCATCATCCGGGGTACATAAAACACGAAATTATATTTACATTATAAATTAATGATACATTTTTGCTTAA
>NC_090750.1:10794260-10811760 GCF_036898095.1 Palaemon carinicauda
GTACTACTCCTGTTAACAGTTATTACAAGCAGACCACAAACAACCCAGGGAAGTTGAGAAATTTGACTTGTTTCTTCTGTCATAAGAAGGGACACGTCAAGAGCATGTGTTTTGCTTTTAAAAAGTCGCAAGGGACCGAAAGACGTCCGGTAATGGCCATTCATAGGAATGAGAACGAGTCAATGGCTGAGAATTCTAATAATCAATGACTAGGCAATAAGTCACTGGCTCCTTTTCAGGAATTTTTGTCTAATGGTTTTGTTCGCTCTGGGAATTCGACTGAACAAAGAAAAGTTAAAATTTTGCGTGACAATGGGGCTGCTCAGTCTTTAATTCTCAGAGAATCTTTACCGATTGATTTAGAATGTACAAATAAGGAATATGTATTGTTAAGTGGTTTTCCAGATACGGTCGGGTCTTTCCCGGTTGATAGTTTTTATTTATCATGCCCGTCTTTTTCAGGTTATTTGAAACTGGCTATTATTGATAAATTTCCTATTAAAGATGTGGATTATTGTTAGGGAATGATGTTGCCCTAATAAATAAAACTTTCCCAATTGTGTTAAATTCCAATAATGAGATATCTGCAGTCACTCGATCGAAGGCTAGTAGTGTTGAGTCGGTAGTTGATGTTAATTTGAGTAGTTTAGATCGTAGTGATAGCTTAGTTGTAGATAGTGGTGTGTTGGATAATAAACTTAATTGGACTACTAAGGAACTTATTACAGCTCAAAAAGCAGATTTTAAAGACCTGCCTATTGAGTCTGGCGAAATTATTGATTTGACTGTCCCTCAATTTAAGATAATTAATAATATTTTATACAGAGTAAGTAGACCTTTTGATGCCATTAACACAGGTTGTGAAATTGTTAAGCAGATTATGGTTCCTTTTATTTATCGAAAGGAGTTAATGAAATTGGCTCATGAAAATGGTTTGGCTGGTCATTTTGGTATTTTTAAAACCACTCGTAAATTTTGTGAAAGTTATTTTTGGCCTCATATGAAAAAATTATGTTGAAAAATTTGTAAATAGTTGTGATGCATGTCAAAAGGTAGGGAAGCCTAATCAACCAATTCCAAAGGCACCATTACATCCTATTCCTGTTGTTTCTGAACCGTTCAGGGAAGTAATTATTGACGTTGTTGGTCCTCTGCCGAAAACTCGTAGTGGCAATCAGTATATTTTAACAATTATGGATAGGATGTCTCGATATCCTGAGGCAATACCACTGCGAAATGTAAAAACTGTTAAAATTGTTGAAGTGTTAATTGAATTTTTCACCATGTTCGGTATGCCCAAAAGTAATTTAGTCCGATCGTGGGTCTAATTTTATTAGTAAATTATTTAGGGAGAAGATGGCCGAGTTGAAAATTAAACATGTGACTTCTTCCCCGTACCACCCTGAAAGTCAAGGTGTTTTGGAACGATTTCATCAAACCATGAAATCTATGATAAAAAAATATTGTTTGGTTAATGGTTCCGAATGGGATAAGGAACTACCTTATTTATTATTTGCATTTCGGTCAGTGCCGAGTCAATCTTTAGGATTTTCACCTTTCAACCTTATTTTTGGTCATTGTGTGCGTGGTCCATTGGATGTGGTTCGTGAATCTTGGGAGGGGGACGCCCCTGATATAAATTTATTACATTATGTTAGTAATTTGGGTGAAAAATTAACGAAGGCTTGTAAGTTTGCTGGTGAAAATTTATTGTGTAGCCAAAAGAAAATGAAATACTTTTTTGACAGAAATACTAAGGAGCGTAATTTTGTAGTATGTGATAATGTGTTGGTATTGCTTCGCATTCCAGGAAACCCTTTAAAAGCTGCATTTTCAGGACCGTGGAAAATTTTAAAAAAATTAAGCGATGTTAATTACTTAGTTGAAACTCCTGAAAGTAGGAGACCCTACCAGCTGTGTCACATAAATATGTTAAAAGCTTATAAAGGTCGTGACAAAGTTATTCCCGTGACATTAATTGGTAATACTACAAAGTGTAATGGTATTAATTCTTTTTCTTTTCCAGATGTGAGTAATTTTGATGATGATTGTTTTGATGGTGCCACATGGCCTAATGTTAATAAACATTCTTTAGAAAATTTTTCAGATATGGTTTCACATTTAAATTTTGCAAAACAAGGATCTTTGAAAAAGTTAGTTTTTATTTATAAGGATTTATTTTCGGATATTCCCGGACAGACCACTGTCATGGAATATGATGTAGATGTGGGTAACGCAACTCCGGTAAAACAATCCCCTTACAGGTTAAATCCATTTAAAAATGAAGTTGTGGATAAAGAGGTTGATTATATGTTACGACACGGGCTGATTGAACCCAGCAACAGTCCGTGGTCTTCACCTGTTGTTTTGGTAAAGAAGCAGGATGGTCAATTCAGGCTTTGTTTTGATTACCGCAAAGTCAACGAGGTCACAAAGCCTGATAGTTATCCTTTACCAAGGATAGAGGACTCTATTGACAGGATAGGGAATTCGAAGTATATAACTAAATTTGATTTGTTAAAGGGGTATTGGCAAGTTCCGCTGTCCAAACGGGCACGGGAGTTGTCAGCATTTGTAACGCAGCGAGGACTCTATCAATGTAAAGTAATGCCTTTTGGCATGAAGAATGCTGCTGCAACCTTTCAAAGGTTGATGAATACTTTGGTTCAAGGTTTAGAGGGGTGTGTTGTTTATATCAATGATATTGTAACTTATAGTGATGACTGGGACACCCATCTTAAACGTATTAATGCTTTATTTCAGGTACTTAGGAAAGCTGGTTTGGTTATAAACCTCAAAAAGAGTGAGTTTGCCAAAGCCAAGGTTGTGTATTTGGGTCACGAAGTAGGATGTGGGAAAGTGGCTCCAAAACAGGCAAACGTAGACTCTATTAGGCATATTGAAATACCAAGGTGTCGCAGGGATGTCAGAAAATTCCTTGGGTTAGTAGGGTATTATCGCAGATTTGTTAAGAATTTTTCTGATATCGCTGAGCCCCTGACTAATTTATTACGTAAGAATTTGACTTTTGTATGGGCTAATGATGCCCAAAATGCCTTTGAAAAATTAAAGCAGGTCCTAAAGAATTTCCCTATATTGAAAGCCCCTGATTTTGACGTCCTTTTTTCACTTGTTACTGATGCGAGTGATGTTGGGGTTAGAGCAGTTTTGTTGCAGGAAGATGCTCATGGAGTATCTCATCCTGTTGCCTATTTTTCCAAAAAAATTATCACCGACACAACGGAAATATTCGTCCGTAGAGAAAGAGACTTTGGGACTAATTTTAGCTGTAAACCATTTTCAGGTGTATTTATCCTCTACAGGGACTCCGATTAAAATATTAACGGATCATAATCCGTTGGTTTTCTTGAACAGGTTTAAGAATAAAAATCAACGGTTGATGAGTTGGAGCCTTTTGCTTCAAGAATGGAATTTTAGCTTTTCACACATTCCAGGCAAAAGTAATTTTGTCGCTGATGCACTGTCACGCATCAGTGACTGATTTGGGATTAAGTAATTAAGATTAAGATGTTAAATGTCTTGATTTGCAGGTTTTTCTTCAGTGTCGTCTTTGATTAAGAGTGGTTAATGGTACTTTTGATTTCTGTTTACTTTAGTGTGTATTGTTGGGGGAGGTTAATTTTAAGGTGTTACCATTGTCTAGTGGATGTCCATTAATGATGTGGGAATTTAAGGCCCAAACCCGTCTAGTATGAGGACGCTCTCTGAAGTGAGAAGAGGCATTTTTGGAAAGTGTTGTGAAGGGTCACAATATTGAGTGTTGCAAATCATAAAATGTCATGTCCCTGGTTTTTTTTGTTTTGTTTATCTTTACATAGCTTAGATGGGTCACGGGCTAACGGGTCTGTAGCACAACACAGCCGTTTTTTAGGCACTACAGACTGGTGTATGAGTGGTACCCTGACTGAGTTAAGGTTAATCTATTAAGGTTTTTGTCCTTATTTTTGATTAACTGATATTTGTGTTTTTAGAATAATTTAACCAAGTCACGGGCTCAGGAGTCGGTAGCAAAGCACGGCCGTTTTTTAGGCGCTACAGGCTGGTGTATGAGTGGTGACCTTGGTTGAGGTAATAATAACCACATCGTGGTTGATTTATATTTTTGTTGTCGGTTGTGTAGGGTTAGTCTTGTAAAAATTTCTGCTCTGCTAACCTGTGCCCACCGCTCCACTTGAAAATTCATGGGGATATTACTATATTTGCTTCGTATGTTGATCCTGATGTTATTTTTGGCGTAGTCAATAAGTTATTTTCTTGTATTAGCTTTAAGTCTTAGTATTAAGGCTAAGATTTGATATCTATTGACAGTATTGAAAGTGGTAAATTTTTTTTTTGCCACTATCTCTAATCTATGCGGCAATGTGATATAGTAATGTCAATCACTTTTTGAGTTTTGGACAGTTGACTTTAATTTTGCTTATTGTCCCTGTTATTTCATGTAGATTGAATTAATATGTTTGCTTTTGAATTTAGCATTTTTATGTATTTCTTTAAATTTTTGAGTTGCGTTCAATACTTTGCAGAAAAATTCCCCTTGTGGAAATTTTTTTTTTGTTGGGTGAGGAGGTGTTAGTATGTGTTACATTTAACGTAAATTATTTTTGTTTTGTTTAAGTCACTTTGGCAATAATTATATCTTTTGGAACGTAATGACCCTGTTTCCTCCTCCCCGACTTTTCTGACTTGTTGTTTAGTTTTAATTACAATGAGCTTGTTTTATTTTCACGGGTGGTGTTGGAGGTGACTTGGGCCCTGAGTGTCCAGGAGGAGACAGTCGTTTCTGGACCTTTAAGAAGGGGAGTGCTTGACTGACTGAGTCGGATAATTGAGATCTGCCTTTCTTCGCTTCTGCTGTTGTCTGCCTTTGGAAGATATTTGGATTATTCAACCACGCCCTTGGTTCAGTGATTTAGCCAAGGGGACCTCTCTGCCAACTGGTAAGGTTTGGTGTCTTTTTGGACCTCCGTGTCCGTTGATCGTCTCGCGACGCTAAAGTGAATGTTTACCTGTCGGACGGCCGTGTCCATGGATTGTCTGGCGAAATTATATATTAATCTCCTCGCCCTGTGATTTGAAGGCTGTGTTTGCCAGTACAACTGTTTTGAAGCTCGCTTAAGGGAAGCAATTTATTTTTTGTTATGAATTCAGTGTGTAACATAAGTTAGGTTATTTTGACTTTCCGACATTCTATTACCTTCGGGGTCCTCTCTTTAAAGTGTACTCGTCTTAAAATGGTGTAAGAGTGTTGGTTATTCTATGTTTTCATTGTATGATTGGATTTGGTTTATTTAATGTATTCCGTAAGAGACTCAGTGGTCATTTCCTTCTTAAAAGTTTGTAATAAATATTAAAGTTTATTTTCAGCTTTTTATATCCTCCTTGATTTCATCTCTGTATACTCTGTTGCAGCCATTCCACCTATTGTGGACTTGGTCGTTAGTGACTTTATTTTGTGTTTGAGACTTTTGTAATGTTTGATGGGTATGGCCCATAACGTTAATTTGGCGACCGTGACAGGATTTCTCGGATCCTGTAGTCACTTGAGTGTATAGAGTGGATTCTTGGGGGTTCTTGCAACATAGTAATAACTTCTCTCCTATATTTGTGTTGATTGGTGTTTATAATTTTTTTTGTGACCGTGGTAGGCTATTTGTGTGGTTATTGGTGTTCAGTGTATTGGTTTGATTTTGGTATATTTTTTGATATTTATTTGTGGGCAATTAATTCACCATGACTGATTTGAATATCCTGGAACTCTTGAGTGGAGAGAGGTGGCAGGAAAGGTTGGCAGACTTGAATAAGCGTGATTTAGAGTATGTAGCAGAATTTTTGGAAATTGAAAATCCCGAGTCTGTTAGGAAGGGCTTCTTGCTTCTTAATATTTATGAAAATGTTAAGGCGATGAAGGCAGAAGGTAAACGAGAGAATAGGCAGGGGGAGGAAATGGTGTCAGTAGAAATTTTAGATAGGCAGATTCACTTGAAAAAAATGGGAATAGATCTCCAAAGGATGAAGGCTGAGGAAAGAGAGAGAGAGAGACAGCACGAACTTGCTATGCAAGCATTGATTAATAGGGGTTCTTCTTCTTCCCAACGTAATGTGTCTGCAATGCCTTGTATTAATCTATCTGAGGCTCTCAAGTTAGTCCCAAATTTTCAAGAAGTCAACGTGGCCGAGTTTTTTGTTTCTTTTGAGAGTATAGCCTCGAGGTTGGAGTGGCCAAGGGAGTATTGGACTACTCTTATTCAGAGTAAGTTGCTAGGTAAGGTACAGAAAGTTTACATTTCCTTGGACGAGGATCTGTCCTCAGATTATGATTCGGTGAAGGCCATAGTTTTAAAGGCTTACGAGTTAGTACCGGAAGCTTACCGACAACGCTTCCGTAATTTACATAAGGAAAGAGGACAGACTTTTGTAGAGTTCGCCAGGGCTAAAGAACAATTTGCTGGCGATTGATTAAAGTCTAAGGAGGTGACGGACTTTGAGAAATTAAAAGAATTGTTTTTGGTTGAGGAGTTTAATAGGTCCGTGCCTAATGAGGTGAAGGTACACCTCGAAGAGTTAAAATTAGAAACTTTGCAGGAGGTGGCTATTGCAAGTGATGAGTATCTCCTCTCTCATAGAAATGTGATGGGGGAGGTACCCAGAAATGAGAAGTCTGGTTGGGTGAGAGTTGACGGGAATAGTAACCAGAACACTTATAACAGGCCTAATGATAATTATGGTTCTCGTACTACTCCTGTTAACAGTTATAACAAGCAGACCACAAACAACCCAGGGAAGTTGAGAAATTTGACTTGTTTCTTCTGTCATAAGAAGGGACACGTCAAGAGCATGTGTTTTGCTTTTAAAAAGTCGCAAGGGACCGAAAGACGTCCGGTAATGGCCATTCATAGGAATGAGAACGAGTCAATGGCTGAGAATTCTAATAATCAATGACTAGGCAATAAGTCACTGGCTCCTTTTCAGGAATTTTTGTCTAATGGTTTTGTTCGCTCTGGGAATTCGACTGAACAAAGAAAAGTTAAAATTTTGCGTGACAATGGGGCTGCTCAGTCTTTAATTCTCAGAGAATCTTTACCGATTGATTTAGAATGTACAAATAAGGAATATGTATTGTTAAGTGGTTTTCCAGATACGGTCAGGTCTTACCCGGTTGAGAGTGTTTATTAATCATGCCCGTCTTTTTCAGGTTATTTGAAACTGGCTATTATTGATAAATTTCCTATTAAAGATGTGGATTTGGTGTTAGGGAATGATGTTGCCCTAATAAATAAAACTTTCCCAGTTGTGTTGAATTCCAATAATGAGATATCTGCAGTCACTCGATCGAAGGCTAGTAGTGTTGAGTCGGTAGTTGATGTTGATTTGAGTAGTTTAGATCGTAGTGATAGCTTAGTTGTAGATAGTGGTGTGTTGGATAATAAACTTAATTGGACTACTAAGGAACTTATTACAGCTCAAAAAGCAGATTTTAAAGACCTGCCTATTGAGTCTGGTGAAATTATTGATTTGACTGTCCCTCAATTTAAGATAATTAATAATATTTTATACAGAGTAAGTAGACCTTTTGATGCCATTAACACAGGTTGTGAAATTGTTAAGCAGATTATGGTTCCTTTTATTTATCGAAAGGAGTTAATGACATTGGCTCATGAAAATGGTTTGGCTGGTCATTTTGGTATTTTTAAAACCACTCGTAAATTGTGTGAAAGTTATTTTTGGCCTAAGATGAAAAATGATGTTAAAAATTTGTAAATGGTTGTGATGCATGTCAAAAGGTCGGGAAGCCTAATCAACCAATTCCAAAGGCACCATTACATCCTATTCCTGTTGTTTTTGAACCGTTTAGGGAAGTAATTATTGACATTCTTGGTCCTCTGCCGAAAACTCGTAGTGGCAATCAGTATATTTTAACAATTATGGATAGGATGTCTCGATATCCTGAGGCAATTCCACTGCAAAATGTAAAAACTGTTAAAATTGTTGAAGTGTTAATTGAATTTTTCACCAGGTTCGGTATGCCCAAAGTAATTCAGTCCGATTGTGGGTCTAATTTCATGGGTAAATTATTTAGGGAGAAGATGGCCGAGTTGAAAATTAAACATGTGACTTCTTCCCCGTACCACCCTGAAAGTCAAGGTGTTTTGGAACGATTTCATCAAACCATAAAATCTATGATGAAAAAATATTGTTTGGTTAATGGTTCCGAATGGGATAAGGAACTACCTTATTTATTATTTGCATTTCGGTCAGTGCCGAGTCAATCTTTAGGATTTTCACCTTTCAACCTTATTTTTGGTCATTGTGTGCGTGGTCCATTGGATGTGGTTCGTGAATCTTGGGAGGGGGACGCCCCTGATATAAATTTATTACATTATGTTAGTAATTTGGGTGAAAAATTAACGAAGGCTTGGAAGTTTGCTGGTGAAAATTTATTGTGTAGCCAAAAGAAAATGAAATACTTTTTTGACAGAAATACTAAGGAGCGTAATTTTGTAGTAGGTGATAATGTGTTGGTATTGCTTCCCATTCCAGGAAACCCTTTAAAAGCTGCATTTTCAGGACCATGGAAAATTTTAAAGAAATTAAGCGATGGTAATTATTTAGTTGAAACTCCTGAAAGGATGAGACCCTACCAGCTGTGTCACATAAATATGTTAAAAGCTTATAAAGGTCGTGACAAAGTTATTCCCGTGACATTAATTCGTAATACTACAAAGTGTAATGGTATTAATTCTTTTTCTTTTCCAGATGTGAGTAATTTTGATGATGATTGTTTTGATGGTGCCGAATGGCCTAATGATAATGAACATTCTTTAGAAAATTTTTCAGAAATGGTTTCACATTCAAATTTTGCAGAACAAGGATCTTTGAAAAAGTTAGTTTTTATTTATAAGGATTTATTTTCGGATGTTCCCGGACAGACCACTGTCCTGGAACATGATGTAGATGTGGGTAATGCAACTCCGGTAAAACAATCCCCTTACAGGTTAAATCCATTTAAAAATAAAGTTGTGGATAAAGAGGTTGATTATATGTTACGACACGGGCTGATTGAACCCAGCAACAGTCCGTGGTCTTCACCTGTTGTTTTGGTAAAGAAGCAGGATGGTCAATTCAGGCTTTGTTTTGATTACCGCAAAGTCAACGAGGTCACAAAGCCTGATAGTTATCCTTTACCCAGGATAGAGGACTCTATTGACAGGATAGGGAATTCGAAGTATATAACTAAATTTGATTTGTTAAAGGGGTATTGGCAAGTTCCGCTGTCCAAACGGGCACGGGAGTTGTCAGCATTTGTAACGCAGCGAGGACTCTATCAATGTAAAGTAATGCCTTTTGGCATGAAGAATGCTGCTGCAACCTTTCAAAGGTTGATGAATACTTTGGTTCAAGGTTTAGAGGGGTGTGTTGTTTATATCGATGATATTGTAATTTCTAGTGATGACTGGGACACCCATCTTAAACGTATTAAGGCCCTATTTCAGGTACTTTGGAAAGCTGGTTTGATTATAAACCTCAAAAAAGAGTGAGTTTGCCGAAGCCAAGGTTGTGTATTTGGGTCACGAATTAGGAATTGGGAAAGTGGCTCCAAAAAGGGCAAACGTAGACTCCCTTAGGCATATTGAAATACCAAGGTGTCGCAGGGATGTCAGAAAATTCCTTGGGTTAGTAGGGTATTATCGCAGATTTGTTAAGAATTTTTCTGATATCGCTGAGCCCCTGACTAATTTATTACGTAAGAATGTGACTTTTGTATGGGCTAATGATGCCCAAAATGCCTTTGAAAAATTAAAGCAGGTCCTAATGAATTTCCTTATATTGAAAGCCCCAGATTTTGACGTCCCTTTTTCACTTGCTACTGATGCGAGTGATGTTGGGGTTAGAGCAGTTTTGTTGCAGGAAGATGCTCATGGAGTATCTCATCCTGTTGCCTATTTTTCCAAAAAATTATCACCGACACAACGGAAATATTCGACCGTAGAGAAAGAGACTTTGGGACTAATTTTAGCTGTAAACCATTTTCAGGTGTATTTATCCTCTACAGGGACTCCGATTAAAATATTATCGGATCATAATCCGTTGGTTTTCTTGAACAGGTTTAAGAATAAAAATCAACGGTTGATGCGTTGGAGCCTCTTGCTTCAGGAATGGAATTTTAGCTTTTCACACATTCCAGGCAAAAGTAATGTTGTCGCTGATGCACTGTCACGCATCAGTGACTGATTTGGGATTAAGTAATTCAGATTAAGATGTTAAATGTCTTGATTTGCAGGTTTTTCTTCGGTGTCGTCTTTGATTAAGAGTGGTTAATGGTACTTTTGATTTCTGTTTACTTTAGTGTGTATTGTTGGGGGAGGTTAATTTTAAGGTGTTACCATTGTCTAGTGGATGTCCATTAATGATGTGGGAATTTAAGGCCCAAACCCGTCTAGTATGAGGACGCTCTCTGAAGTGAGAAGAGGCATTTTTGGAAAGTGTTGTGAAGGGTCACAATATTGAGTGTTGCAAATCATAAAATGTCATGTCCCTGGTTTTTTTTGTTTTGTTTATCTTTACATAGCTTAGATGGGTCACGGGCTAACGGGTCTATAGCACAACACAGCCGTTTTTTAGGCACTACAGACTGGTGTATGAGTGGTACCCTGACTGAGTTAAGGTTAATCTATTAAGGTTTTTGTCCTTATTTTTGATTAACTGATATTTGTGTTTTTAGAATAATTTAACCAAGTCATGGGCTCAGGAGTCGGTAGCAAAGCACGACCGTTTTTTAGGCGCCACAGGCTGGTGTATGAGTGGTGACCTTGGTTGAGGTAATAATAACCACATCGTGGTTGATTTATATTTTTGTTGTCGGTTGTGTAGGGTTAGTCTTGTAAAAATTTCTGCTCTGCTAACCTGTGCCCACCACTCCACTTGAAAATTCATGGGGATATTACTATATTTGCTTCGTATGTTGATCCTGATGTTATTTTTGGCGTAGTCAATAAGTTATTTTCTCTTATTAGCTTTAAGTCTTAGTATTAAGGTTAAGATTTGATATCTATTGACAGTATTGTAAGTGGTAAATTTTTTTTTTTGCCACTATCTCTAATCTATGCGGCAATGTGATATAGTAATGTTAATCACTTTTTGATTTTTGGACAGTTGACTTTAATTTTGCTTATTGTCCCTGTTATTTCATGTAGATTGAATTAATATGTTTGCTTTTGTATTTAGCATTTTTATGTATTTCTTTAAATTTTATGAGTTGCGTTCAATACTTTGCAGAAAAATTTCCTTTGTGGAAATTTTTTTTTTGTTGGGTGAGGAGGTGTTAGTATGTGTTACATTTAACGTAAATTATTTTTGTTTTGTTTAAGTCACTTTGGCAGTAATTATTTCTTTTGGAACGTAATAACCCTGTTTCCTCCTCCCCGACTTTTCTGACTTGTTGTTTAGTTTTAATTACAATGAGCTTGTTTTATTTTCACGGGTGGTGTTGGAGGTGACTTGGGCCCTGAGTGTCCAGGAGGAGACAGTCGTTTCTGGACCTTTAAGAAGGGGAGTGCTTGACTGACTGAGTCGGATAATTGAGATCTGCCTTTCTTCGCTTCTGCTGTTGTCTGCCTTTGGAAGATATTTGGATTATCCAACCTCGCCCTTGGTTCAGTGATTTAGCCAAGGGGACCTCTCTGCCAACTGGTAAGGTTTGGTGTCTTTTTGGACCTCCGTGTCCGTTGATCGTCTCGTGACGCTAAAGTGAATGTTTACCTGTCGGACGGCCATGTCCATGGATTGTCTGGAGAAATTATATATTAATCTCCTCGCCCTGTGATTTGAAGGCTGTGTTTGCCAGTACAACTGTTTTGAAGCTCGCTTAAGGGAAGCAATTTATTTTTTGTTATGAATTCAGTGTGTAACATAAGTTAGGTTATTTTGACTTTCCGACATTCTATTACTTTCGGGGTCCTCTCTTCAAAGTGTAGTCGTCTTAAAATGGTGTAAGAGTGTTGGTTATTCTATGTTTTCATTGTATGATTGGATTTGGTTTATTTGATGTATTCCGTAAGAGACTCAGTGGTCATTTTCTTCTTAAAAGTTTGTAATAAATATTAAAGTTTTATTTTCAGCTTTTTATATCCTCCTTGATTTCATCTCTGTATACTCTGTTGCGGCCATTTCACCTATTGTGGACTTGGTCGTTAATGACTTTATTTTGTGTTTGAGACTTTTGTAATGTTTGATGGGTATGGCCCATAACGTTAATTTGGCGACCGTGACAGGATTTCTCGGATCCTGTAGTCACTTGAGTGTATAGAGTAGATTCTTGGAGGTTCTTGCAACATGGTAATACCTTTTCTCCTATATTTATGTGTTGATTGGAGTTTAAAATTTTTTTTGTGACCGTGGTAGGCTATTTGTGTTTTTATTGGTGTTCAGTTTATTGGTTTGTTTTGGGTATATTTTTTGATATTTATTTGTGGGCAATTAATTCACCATGACTGATTTGAATATCCCGGAACTCTTGAGAGGAGAGAGGTGGCAGGAAAGGTTGGCAGACTTGAATAAGCCTGATTTAGAGTATGTAGCAGAATTTTTGGAAATTGAAAATCACGAGTCTGTTAGGAAGGGCTTCTTGCTTCTTAATATTTATGAAAATGTTAAGGCGATGAAGGCAGAAGGTAAACGAGAGAATAGGCAGGGGGAGGAAATGGTGTCAGTAGAAATTCTAGATAGGCAGATTCACTTGAAAAAAATGGAAATATATCTCCAAAGGATGAAGGCTGAGGAAAGAGAGAGAGAGAGAGACAGCACGAACTTGCTATGCAAGCATTGAGTAATAGGGGTTCTTCTTCTTCCCAACGTAATGTGTCTGCAATGCCTTGTATTAATCTATCTGAGGCTCTCAAGTTAGTCCCAAATTTTCAAGAAGTCAACGTGGCCGAGTTTTTTGTTTCTTTTGAGAGGATAGCCTCAAGGTTGGAATGGCCAGGGGAGTATTGGACTACTCTTATTCAGAGTAAGTTGCTAGGTAAGGCCCAGAAAGTTTACGTTTCCTTGGACGAGAATCTGTCCTCAGATTATGATTCGGTGAAGGCCATAGTTTTAAAGGCTTACGAGTTAGTACCGGAAGCTTACCGACAACGCTTCCGTAATTTACGTAAGGAAAGAGGACAGACTTTTGTAGAGTTTGCCATGGCTAAAGAACAATTTGCTGGCGATTGGTTAAAGTCTAAGGAGGTGACGGACTTTGAGAAATTAAAAGAATTGTTTTTGGTTGAGGAGTTTAATAGGTCCGTGCCTAATGAGGTGAAGGTACACCTCGAAGAGTTAAAATTAGAAACTTTGCAGGAGGTGGCTATTGCAAGTGATAAGTATCTCCTCTCTCATAGAAATGTGATGGGGGAGGTACCCAGAAATGAGAAGTCTGGTTGGGTGAGAGTTGACGGGAATAGTAACCAGAACACTTATAACAGGCCTAATGATAATTATGGTTCTCGTACTACTCCTGTTAACAGTTATAACAAGCAGACCACAAACAACCCAGGGAAGTTGAGAAATTTGACTTGTTTCTTCTGTCATAAGAAGGGACACGTCAAGAGCATGTGTTTTGCTTTTAAAAAGTCGCAAGGGACCGAAAGACGTCCGGTAATGGCCATTCATAGGAATGAGAACGAGTCAGTGGCTGAGAATTCTAATAATCAATGACTAGGCAATAAGTCACTGGCTCCTTTTCAGGAATTTTTGTCTAATGGTTTTGTTCGCTCTGGGAATTCGACTGAGCAAAGAAAATTAAAGTTTTGCGTGACACTGGGGCTGCTTATTCTTTAATTCTAAGATAATCTTTACCGATTGATTTAGAATGTACAAATAAGGAATATGTATTGTTAAGTGGTTTTCCAGATACGGTCAAGTCTTACCCGGTTGAGAGTTTATTTATCATGCCCGTCTTTTTCAGATTATTTGAAACTGGCTATTATTGATAAATATCCTATTAAAGATGTGGATTTGGTGTTAGGGAATGATGTTGCACTAATAAATAAAACTTTCTCAATTGAGTTAAATTCCAATAATGAGATATCTGCAGTCACTCGATCAAAGGCTAGTAGTGTTGAGTCGGTAGTTGATGTTGATTTGAGTAGTTTAGATCGTAGTGATAGCTTAGTTGTAGATAGTGGTATGTTGGATAATAAACTTAATTGGACTACTAAGGAACTTATTACAGCTCAAAAAGCAGATTTTAAAGACCTGCCTATTGAGTCTGGTGAAATTATTGATTTGACTGTCCCTCGATTTAAGATAATTAATAATATTTTATACAGAGTAAGTAGACCTTTTGATGCCATTAACACAGGTTGTGAAATTGTTAAGCAGATTATGGTTCCTTTTATTTATCGAAAGGAGTTAATGACATTGGCTCATGGAAATGGTTTGGCTGGTCATTTTGGTATTTTTAAAACCACTCGTAAATTGTGTGAAAGTTATTTTTGGCCTAAGATGAAAAATTATGTTAAAAATTTGTAAATAGTTGTGATGCATGTCAAAAGGTCGGGAAGCCTAATCAACCAATTCCAAAGGCACCATTAAATCCTATTCTTGTTGTTTTTGAACCGTTCAGGGAAGTAATTATTGACGTTGTTGGTCCTCTGCCGAAAACTCGTAGTGGCAATCAGTATATTTTAACAATTATGGATAGGATGTCTCGATATCCTGAGGCAATACCACTGCAAAATGTAAAAACTGTTAAAATTGTTGAAGTGTTAATTGAATTTTTCACCAGGTTCGGTATGCCCAAAGTAATTCAGTCCGATTGTGGGTCTAATTTTATGGGTAAATTATTTAGGGAGAAGATGGCCGAGTTGAAAATTAAACATGTGACTTCTTCCCCGTACCACCCTGAAAGTCAAGGTGTTTAGGAACGATTTCATCAAACCATAAAATCTATGATAAAAAAATATTGTTTGGTTAATGGTTCCGAATGGGATAAGGAACTACCTTATTTATTATTTGCATTTCGGTCATTGCCGAGTCAATCTTTAGGATTTTCACCTTTCAGCCTTAAATTTGGTCATTGTGTGCGTGGTCCATTGGATGTGGTTCGTGAATCTTGGGAGGGGGACGCCCCTGATATAAATCTATTACATTATGTTAGTAATTTGGGTGAAAAATTAACGAAGGCTTGGAAGTTTGCTGGTGAAAATTTATTGTGTAGCCAAAAGAAAATGAAATACTTTTTTGACAGAAATACTAAGGAGCGTAATTTTGTAGTAGGTGATAATGTGTTGGTATTGCTTCCCATTCCAGGAAACCCTTTAAAAGCTGCATTTTCAGGACCGTGGAACATTTTAAAGAAATTAAGCGATGGTAATTATTTAGTTGAAACTCCTGAAAGGAGGAGACCCTACCAGCTGTGTCACATAAATATGTTAAAAGCTTATAAAGGTCGTGACAAAGTTATTCCCGTGACATTAATTCGTAATACTACAAAGTGTAATGGTATTAATTCTTTTTCTTTTCCAGATGTGAGTAATTTTGATGATGATTGTTTTGATGGTGCCGAATGGCCTAATGATAATGAACATTCTTTAGAAAATTTTTCAGAAATGGTTTCACATTCAAATTTTGCAGAACAAGGATCTTTGAAAAAGTTAGTTTTTATTTATAAGGATTTATTTTCGGATGTTCCCGGACAGACCACTGTCCTGGAACATGATGTAGATGTGGGTAACGCAACTCCGGTAAAACAATCCCCTTACAGGTTAAATCCATTTAAAAATGAAGTTGTGGATAAAGAGGTTGATTATATGTTACGACACGGGCTGATTGAACCCAGCAACAGTCCGTGGTCTTCACCTGTTGTTTTGGTAAAGAAGCAGGATGGTCAATTCAGGCTTTGTTTTGATTACCGCAAAGTCAACGAGGTCACAAAGCCTGATAGTTATCCTTTACCCAGGATAGAGGACTCTATTGACAGGATAGGGAATTCGAAGTATATAACTAAATTTGATTTGTTAAAGGGGTATTGGCAAGTTCCGCTGTCCAAACGGGCACGGGAGTTATCAGCATTTGTAACGCAGCGAGGACTCTATCAATGTAAAGTAATGCCTTTTGGCATGAAGATTGCTGCTGCAACCTTTCAAAGGTTGATGAATACTTTGGTTCAAGGTTTAGAGGGGTGTGTTGTTTATATCAATGATATTGTAATTTATAGCGATGACTGGGACACCCATCTTAAACGTATAAGGCCTTATTTCAGGTACTTAGGAAAGCTGGTTTGGTTATAAACCTCAAAAAGAGTGAGTTTGCCAAAGCCAAGGCTGTGTATTTGGGTCACGAAGTAAGATTTGGGAAAGTGGCTCCAAAACAGGCAATCTTAGACTCTATTAGGCATATTGAAATACCAAGGTGGCGCAGGAATGTCAGAAAATTCCTTGGGTTAGTAGGGTATTATCGAAGATTTGTTAAGACTTTTTCTGATATCGCTGAGCCCCTGACTAATTTATTACGTAAGAATTTGACTTTTGTATGGGCTAATGATGCCCAAAAGGCCTTTGAAAAATTAAAGCAGGTCCTAATGAATTTCCCTATATTGAAAGCCCCTGATTTTGACGTCCCTTTTTCACTTGCTACTGATGCGAGTGATGTTGGGGTTAGAGCAGTTTTGTTGCAGGAAGATGCTCATGGAGTATCTCATCCTGTTGCCTATTTTTCCAAAAAATTATCACCGACACAACGGAAATATTCGACCGTAGAGAAAGAGACTTTGGGACTAATTTTAGCTGTAGACCATTTTCAGGTGTATTTATCCTCTACAGGGACTCCGATTAAAATATTAACGGATCATAATCCGTCAGTTTTCTTGAACAGGTTTAAGAATAAAAATCAACGGTTGATGCGTTAGAGCCTCTTGCTTCAGGAATGGAATTTTAGCTTTTCACACATTCCAGGCAAAAGTAATGTTGTCGCTGATGCACTGTCACGCATCAGTGACTGATTTGGGATTAAGTAATTAAGATTAAGATGTTAAATGTCTTGATTTGCAGGTTTTTCTTCGGTGTCGTCTTTGATTAAGAGTGGTTAATGGTACTTTTGATTTCTGTTTACTTTAGTGTGTATTGTTGGGGGAGGTTAATTTTAAGGTGTTACCATTGTCTAGTGGATGTCCATTAATGATGTGGGAATTTAAGGCCCAAACCCGTCTAGTATGAGGACGCTCTCTGAAGTGAGAAGAGGCATTTTTGGAAAGTGTTGTGAAGGGTCACAATATTGAGTGTTGCAAATCATAAAATGTCATGTCCCTGGTTTTTTTTGTTTTGTTTATCTTTACATAGCTTAGATGGGTCACGGGCTAACGGGTCTGTAGCACAACACAGCCGTTTTTTAGGCACTACAGACTGGTGTATGAGTGGTACCCTGATTGAGTTAAGGTTAATCTATTAAGGTTTTTGTCCTTATTTTTGATTAACTAATATTTGTGTTTTTAGAATAATTT
>NC_090750.1:10821760-10831760 GCF_036898095.1 Palaemon carinicauda
TGTAAGAATTTCTCGCAGAATTATTCAGGAAATTTCTATGGGGTCATAATGCAAATTACAATGTAGAGCATGCTAAGTAATCCAGTATTGATAGTGAAGTCAAAAGAAAAGCCAGGAAGTACTCGAGAGAATATTTAGACTGGAAAGTAGATGAGGTTGACAAAGCTATGAATTCATGGAGTGGCTACTGAGTAAGAATTTCTCGCTGAATTATTCATGAAATTTCTATTGGGGGCAAAGGAGAAGAAGGAGCATTTACCCATCAAAAAAAAAAAAAAAAAAAAAAAAAAAAAAAAAAAAAAAAACCGCAGAAGAAAAAGGAAAGGAAACGTTAGATGGAACTCCTTAGAGAGGTCATTAATAGGAGATATGAGGGAATTGTTTGATTGATATCCCTGAACCTGAGGAAAACCTTGATGTACCCATGAATGAATTCAGTGTGTTTGTAGCCGAAACTAAAGAGATAGAAAGCCTTGTAAACGAAGAAATAATTGCTTAGAGGATATTGGCTGAAAATGATGTAACTCCCAGAATACTATTACATAGATGATATTGGCTGAAAATTATGTAACTCCCAGAATACTTGCAAGATTAATTTGTAGAATGTGGCGTGATGAGGCAAAACCTCATGAATAAGAGCTAGGAGTGTTCGTGTAAAGGGCAAAAAAGGAGATCTGACTGATTGCAATAACTACAGGGGCATCATACTTACGTCAGCTGCCAAGAAAATATATAGAATGCTCATTCTAAAGACACGAGAGAAAGGTTGATGAAAAGCTGGTATGAACAAGCAGGATTGAGCAAAGGTAGAAGTTGTACTGACCAAATTTTCATTTTAAGACATGTGGTACAGTATTGTGTAGAATATAGAAAATCCACTTTTGATAGCATTTGTTTACTTAGAAAAAGTTATTGATACTGTGCACTGGTTAATTTTATAGAGAGTCCTGCATCATTGTGGAGTTCTTCTTAAAAATGTAAATTTGATTAGTCTATTCCTGAGCATAGAAAAAGCAAAGTTAATGTTAGTGGAATTGTATCTAATGAATTTTCTGTGAACAGATGAGTACTCAAAGGGAATGTGTTGTTGCCTATGTTGTTTATCCTTAGCATGAATTTTTAATGCACAGTATAGTTGGGGATGGTAGGGAAGGATTGGACTGGATAGGTAACAGGAAATTAGCTGACTTAGAATATACTGATGACGCTGTCCTGATTAGCAGAACACTACCGGAATCTCAAAACTTTCTTACCAGAATACATGAAATATCACATGAAGTTGGGCTCAAGATAGATAGAAAAAAGAAAGAGATGTTGAGAACAAAATATGCAATAGAGGAAGAAATACCATTGGAAGGAGAATGGATTAATGAGGCAGAATCCTTTCGATATCTAGGAAGTATGACCTCTAATACAGGATCTTTAGCACTTGGATTTAATGAAAGAAGGAAAAATAAAAAAAAACCAGGCAATGGCTTGGTTAAGTAAAATTTTTGAATCAATTCATATCAAATTACATATAAAAATTAGGCTATATATGAGTTTAGTGAGATCTGAGTTATTGTACGAACATCAGTCGAGGTGTGACAATGAAACAACATCCAACAGAATTTGCAGTTATGAGAACAAGGTCCTGAAAAGAATATTTCGAGTTAAATGGCAGGACAGGACTTGAAATGAAACTATAAGAGAGATTATTCGTGTGCCATATGCAGATGAGATGATTGTGACAGGCAGATGGAGATGGTTTGGGCATGCTCTTCACACTCCCCAGGAGAGATTAGCTCACCAAAATTTCATCTGGGCTCCACAAGGCACTAGAAGAGTTGGAAGACCGAGGCCTACAATGCTAAAGACTATGTAGTGTGAAGTGTGAGATGATGAATGGAGAAGTATCGATTTAAAAGCTCAGGAGAGGGACGACAGATGAAATCTAACGGTGGCCTTTTGCGTTAATAGGCATTGGATATGATGATAATGATGATGAGATATTGATTGCAAGATAATGATGTTTTATTTCAAATTTATAAAAAATAACAATAACTGTTTCAACAGAGGATTGCAGTGCATTAAAAATTTTCCCTTGGCACTTTTAATTTTCGTATTTTATCAAGAAGAGAAAAAAAATCATTTGTCTATATTCCTATTCTGGACGAAGGTATGTTAGAGGTCTCTTTTGTTTGTGTGTTTGAAATTTTCTGTGTCATTTTTTTTAAGCAGGATCATAGGTAAAACACTGTACATTGTCGGAATCAAAGAACTCTGGATTAAAAAACCACAAAAACTCCTGCTTTGCCCCGAAATAGAAAAAAACCTTACATCGAAACCAACATTGATGTATTGATCACAATATGTTTTATAAAGCTTCTATATTCGTACGGGATTTGACACGTGGAGCTTATACTTATTATTGATTGAAAAGAAAGACATTTGAAACTGTACTTTATTGTAACGAGCAGCTGGAACCCCTTGCTGACTACAGTGTTTCTGAAAGTTCGCTTGCCATTAAATCCAATGTCCTTGATGGTTCTAGGCTCTACTTCATTCGATTGTACACCTTTCATGACTTCAAGGGAAAATTGAATGCATAAAGGGCACATATGTTTGCACGTATGAAAGGAGATCTCAGAAGCCAGCCTCCTGCTGAAAATGCATTCTATTTCCATGTGCTTTGACCCCTCCATCATATGGCATTGAGTAGAAGTGCTCATGAATTAGGCCCTGAAATACCAGATACCTTTAACCATGGCCACAAGCTTCTCTATGGGATGTTAGTACCGATCATTATGGACAAGGACCCAAAACCCAACAACAAAAAGGCCAAGTCATGTGGGTGCCGAAAAATAATTGCTGTCAACGAGTCTGCATTTCTGCAAGAGAAATTGGAAGTGTGTTATTACATGTTTGGGTTTTTGCCGTCTGCGTCAGGTTACAGACAAGTGATACTGGTCATTTCCCTGAGGGAGAACGAAGCATTTTGGTCCCCAAATGGTTGTTGAGAGAGCTGAAAAAATTTCACTAGCCATGCGGCTGGTGATGGCGAGCACTGCTCCAGGAAATATGAGTTAAGAGTGTTCTATTTTATTGGTGTCTCCTTATTCTCACAGCCAATTGAATATATCCGAGAAAGTGTCCTCAGGGATGGCGACGAGAACGTAATCTTCTTTGTTGCTTTATTGAATCACGCCCTTGATGCAAAACTGGAAACCAGCACCCTGGAACCAGGCGAACGCTTCTCTGCTGGAGAAGGACGAGTCAGTGTCGGACAGCGGCATTACTAAAAAGTAAGACACAGCAGAGAAGGGAAAGGCGGGAGGGAGCTGGTCACTCTCCCGGTTACCAAATTCCAGGCGACCTGTTAATGTCCAAGTGAGCCGTTAGGAAGTAACATAAAGACTAGTCGAATTCAACTAACTTTATTTGGACAGAGTTTGACTATTTATAAAAACCAATCCAGTCAAGAACGTCACAAAAATTCAAACACAATGATGTAGAGAAATACAGGCCCTAATAGGTTTTCAGTACAAATGAGAGTGATAACGACAATATATATATATATATATATATATATATATATATATATATATATATATATATATATATATATATATATATATATATATATATATATATATATATATATATATATATATATTGTAATCCATAATTACTTTAAATATTATGTTCGTGGTTTTTGTCATTTGTTTTAATTAAGTCACGAAAAGTTCTCTTGGAATATTCTTTTATCACCGGCCAAGGTTTTCTTTGTGTTCATTTGTATAGTGTTTATTAACCATATTTTGTTTTCTGCTTTTCATGTTTTGTGGAGCGGACTGCCCGTCTTCGGTGCTTAGCTTGTTGAACTGCCCCATTACGTAGTTTTGCTTTCGCTCTCTCTCTCCGTTTACTTGGAGTGCGTTTATGGGCAGCGGGGCAGAGAGTGTCGGCTCCCCAACAGAGGAGGTCTTACAGCATTTTTCACGGCTTGATAATCGGAAGATATTTGTTCCTGATCCTGCAGCTACCATTTAATTGGAGAGGCTCCTGCTAATGGATTTTAGCCTTCTAAGCATTGCTATTGCTTGTGTGCTGCTGCCTGCCACTGCTGCTGGCTGTTGCCGTGTGTCTGACCTCCTGGAGTCGTGAGGAGGCCTTCTAGAGACGGAGAACGGTAAGCGAACCGTATAAGTTCTTCCTTCGCCTGCTTAAATCATATAGACAATTTACGTTGCCCCAGTGATCCCCTCGGTGCAAGAACACCCCTAGTGATCCTGAAGTAGGACATTCGCTGGTGATGTGTCATAATAATCTTTAATTATGAATTCGGTGCAGTTTTTGATTACTTATGCAAGCATTCTTCAGATATTTCCTCGTGACATGTAAAGTGTAGTATTATCGCCAATTTCGGATATATTATTATTTGAAGGTGTATTTTGATAATTATTGTAAAATTAATTAGTTTTAAGGTTTACTTCACTCTGGAACTCTAACTGTCGTATGCTAGGGAAAGTGTGTATTTTTCTACCTCCTGCACATTTTCTTTCTCTTCGACTGAGGTATATAAGTTAGGTAGGCGTGTGACGGTTCGAGAGTTATTATTGTACAGTAGTGTATGTGTTTTTCCAGTTCCTAAGAAAGCTTTTCGAGGACTACTTTATGTAATTTAAGACTACTTTTGTTAATTAAATTTTATTGTTAAGTTTGATTCAGTGTTTTTTGTATCCCTCTTTGAGAGTTGTTTTGCTTTTTGAATTTTGTGTCGCTGCTGGTTCTTGCCTGGTATTTTGGCACTGAGCCAGTCTGAAAAAAAAATTCTGGATGAACATAATCAATCTTGAGTTCATTACATAATTTGGCGACCTTGCCAGGATTCAGTTTAGCGACATAATTTTCAACTGTAAACGGCTCTTGGAGAGGCGGTCAAGCCACTGAACATATTTAGAGTGATTATTTCTATTTAATTAATTCAGGATGCATTATTTAGAGGGTGAAGAAGCTGAGGTAGCGAACTTTTTGGCTAGTGTTAACTGGGAAAAGGATCTGTTTAAACTAAAAAGGGATCAATTGTGGTTGATTGCAGAGTTCTTGGATTTAAGTTTGGCCACTGAGGTTAAGAAGGGACCGTTGTTATTTGAGGTCTTGAAGGCCGCTAAGATATATAGAGAGACTCTTGATAGGAAGGATGTTCTGGAAAGTAGTAGGCTGGATGAGAGTGAGCCTGAGGAGGTGGAGGAATTAGAAGGTGAAGGTAAAGAAAATTCTATTGATAATGGTGATGACCAATTGGAAATTTTGAAAGGAAAAACCTAGATGAAGGAACTGGAGTTTAGAGCTCTCCAACTTAGAGCCGATGAAAGGGCAAAAGAGAGAGAGCATGAAATTGAGGTACTTAAATTACAGATTAAGTTGAATCAGGGAAAGAATGGTAGCAATAATAATTCTAGTGTTGATGAAACCAGGTTTAATATGTTTGCTGCGTTAAAACTGGTACCACACTTTTCCGAGGAGGAGGTTAATGAGTTTTTTGTGTCATTTGAAAAAATTGCTAAGAAGCTTGCCTGGCCAAAGGATATGTGGACAACATTAGTTCAGTGTCATTTGGTGGGTAAAGCTCAAAGGGTCTATAATAATCTTAGTGACGATCTCTCCGCGGATTACGACACCGTAAAAAGTATTGTGCTGAAAGCTTATGATTTGGTGCCTGAAGCATACAGGCAGAAGTTTCGTAATCTGCGGAAGGATCTTGACGTGACTTACGTTGAGTTTGCTCGAAAGAAAGTTCAGTTTCTCGATGACTGGCTGAAATCAAAAGAAGTAAACAATTTTGTTAAACTGAAAGAGCTGCTTCTGGCAGAGGAATTTAAGAGGAACGTGAGTCGTGACTTGCGAATTCATTTGGAAGAGTTGAAACTAGACTCCATTCAGGAAATAGCAATTGCTTCCGACGAGTATGCACTTACCCATCGGGAGGAACCCCTTAGGAAAAGAATTAATCAGGATAGGTTCTTCCCCCATGAATATAATACACATGGTAATAATCGTCAGTCTTCTAAAGGAGCATCAAGGTCAAATAAAGACGGGTCAGAAAAACTTTCTAATGAAGACAGAGGTGTAAGCGACTCTCGTAGTTTCGTAAACAGTAGTAGATCGGTTAATGGTGGTGGTAGTAGTGGTAGAAATTTTGGTAGTAGTAGTAGTGTGAAGTGTTATTGGTGCCACAAGACGGGGCACGTAAAGGCTAATTGTTACGGTTGGAAAAACTTTAAGGAGAGGAGGTCTAATCCAGTAAACATTGTTGTAGCTGAAAAATCGACAAACGTAAACCAAAGTATGGAACAGGAAAAGTGACTAAAATTTAAGAGGTACATTTCTGACGGATCTGTGTTTGTTGGTAACAATAAAAAAACAAAGGTTTGTTTAAAGGTATTACGGGACTCTGGAGCAGCACAGTCTCTCATATTAAAAACTGCTGTTCCAAAGGATTTTGTATTTTCTAATGATGAATTTGTGGTGTTGGGTGGTTTCCCGAACTCTATTACGTCTTGTCCTTTAGAGAAGTTTAATATTCACACCAAGTATTTTAAAGGGACTGCTAAACTGGCTGTGGTAGACAGTTTGCCAGTTCCTGGAATTCACCTCCTTTTAGGGAATGATTTGGCTGAAGGTGAAGGTGCAATTGATAATATATGTCCAATTTTGACTCTCCTGAATGTGACTTGTGAAGGCGACGAGATTGAAACTAATTTTTATAAGCCTGTCTCTGTAGTAACCCGATCTAGAGCTCGGGAGATGGATCTCGAGGATGTTGACTTAGATTTATATCAAGTAGACCGACAAATGACTGACATGAGGACTGGTTGTAGTAATAAGAAAATCGTTAATTTGGATGACGTAAACTGGGACGCTAAGGCGTTCAAAATGGCACAGAGTAAGGAGTTTTCTACTAAATTAGAACTCGGCAATCCCGAGGATTTGGTGAAACCAGTATTCGTAAAAGAGAAAGGTTTGCTCTACAGGTTGAGTAGGTCGGCTAATGCACCTGCCCATCAGGTAGAGTCGTGCAGAAAATTGGTTGTTCCGGAAAGGTACCGAAATAAATTGATGTATTTAGTACATGAAAATGATTTATCGGGACATTTTGGTGTTAGGAAAACCTTTCAAAAGGTTGCTGAACATTTCTTTTGGCCTGGGATGCGTAAGGACATTAAGAGACACGTATTATCTTGTGATGTGTGCCAGTTGGTGGGGAAACCTAACCAGAAAATACCCACGGCTCCTTTAATTCCTATACCCTCCGTGGGCGAACCCTTTCGGGAAGTGATAATTGACGTAGTGGGTCCCCTGCCGCGGACGCGCGGTGGGAATGAATATATATTGTCTATGGTTGATAGAATGTCTCGCTTCCCTGAGGCTATCCCATTGAGGAGTATACGGTCCGAAAAGGTGGTTGAAGTGTTGGTTGGTTTCTTTACCCGATTTGGTTTTCCTAAGGTAATTCAGAGTGACTGTGGCACTAATTTCACGAGTAGGTATTTTGAAAGGAAAATGAATGAGTTTGGTATTAAACACGTGAAGTCTGCACCGTAGCACCCGGAAAGCCAAGGCCAGGTGGAAAGGTTCCACCAAACCTTGAAGTCTGTGCTAAAAAAATTTTGTTTTGAGACTGGGAATGATTGGGATAAGGAATTACCTTATGCATTGTTTGCAATACGATCGATCCCCAATGAGTCAATGGGTCTCTCTCCTTTCCAGCTTATTTTTGGTCACTGTGTTCGAGGCCCTTTGGATGTAGTGAGAGAACACTGGGAAGGAGAGACTCCCGAAGTTAATGTATTGGATTATTTTTCAGATTTGCAGGAGAAATTGCTTAGAGCACGGTCATTTGCTCAGGAACATTTGGCGAAAGCCCAGGCCTCGATGAAATCTAAGTATGACGTTAAAACACGAGATAGGGTTTTTAATGTAGGTGACAAGGTGTTGGTTTTACCTCCTATGCCTGGCAATCCCCTGAAAGCGGAATTCTCAGGTCCGTGGAAGGTTTTGAAGAAAATTAACAATGTAAATTACCTGATTGAAACTCCTGATAGGAGAAGAAAAACCCGTATTTGCCATGTTAATATGATAAAATCTTTTATTGACAGGTCTGTAGAAGAATCTGTAGTACCTATTTCTGTAGTTAATGTAGAAAATGAACAGTTCATGGGCGATAAATTTGCTGTTAGCCCAAGTGGTTTGGAAAATAATTCTGATGTTTTAAATAATCTGAATACTAAATTTCAGCACTTAGATGCAGAAAAAGCTGCACCTCTAATTAATTTAATTAATGAATACAAAGATCTCTTTCAGGATGCACCTGGTAGGACTCATATTTTGCAACACGACGTTGATGTTGGGGATGCTCAGCCTATTAAGCAATGTCCATATAGACTGAACCCCCTCAAGAGAGAAATAGTCAGTAAGGAAGTTAAATACATGCTTGACCATAACCTCATTAAACCGAGCTGCAGTCCTTGGAGCTCCCCGGTAGTTTTGGTTAGGAAGGAGGATGGTCAGCCTAGGATGTGTTTTGACTACCGCAAGGTCAACTCTGTAACAAAAACGGACTCGTTCCCCTTGCCCAGGGTGGAAGACTGTATAGATAAAGTGGGATCTGCCCGTTATATAAGTAAATTTGACCTGTTAAAAGGATATTGGCAGGTCGGTCTTACACCCCGGGCAAGGAAAATATCAGCCTTTGTGACGGGTGACGGCCTCTATGAATGTGAGGTGATGCCATTTGGCATGAAGAATGCCGCCGCCACCTTCCAGAGGCTGATGAACTTTATTACATGTGAACTGGAGGGTTGTGTGGTATATATTGACGACCTTGTGATTTACAGTGATGATTGGGAAACTCATCTTAAGAGGATAAGAGCGCTGTTCGAGGTGCTGAGGAAGGCTGGTCTGGTGATAAATTTAAAGAAGAGTGATTTTGCTCAAGCAAAAGGGGTTTATTTAGGACATGAAATTGGCTTGGGTAAGATCGCTCCTAAGAGAGCGAATGTTGAGGCAGTTACAGCCTTCCCAGCTCCTCGAAACAAGAGAGGTATTCGTAGATTTTTGGGTCTAGTTGGTTATTATAGAAAGTTTATTAAGAATTTTTCTGACCTTGCTAATCCCTTAACAAATTTGTTAAAGAAAGATGTAAAGTTTATGTGGAATAACGAGTGCCAGAATGCATTTGAAAAATTGAAAGGTACTTTAATAACCTATCCTTTGTTACGTTCTCCCGATTTTTCCTTGCCTTTTTTTTTGGCTACAGATGCCAGTGACACAGGTTTAGGTGCTGTCCTGTTGCAGGAGGGTGAAAATGGCACCTCGCATCCAGTCGCCTACTTTTCCAAGAAGTTGTTACCGGCAGAGAGACGTTACTTAACCATTGAGAAAGAGGCTTTATGCTTGGTGAAAGCCATCATACATTTTGAAGTGTATTTATCTAACTCAGTATGTCCAATAAAGGTCTTTACAGATCATAATCCCTTAATTTTTATTAATAAATTTATAGATAAAAATCAGCGTATTTTGCGCTGGAGTCTTTTACTCCAAGAATATAACCTTTTTATTTGTCACGTGGCTGGAAAAGACAACGTAGTCCCTGATGTTCTTTCCAGGACATTCAGTAATGAAAATGATGAGGTGGCAATCCAAGAGTAGTTGTGTAAGGGTAAAGGACTCTGCATCAATCACATTTGAGCAATTTTTTTAATTTGTTTTTTTTCTTGTCCGGTGTTGGGAAGTTTTCTTGATATAAGTTTGAGTTTGACATTATCTATATATAATCTTAGAGTTGATATTAATGTTTAAGGATAGTGGTTTTGGTTTATGAAATATTTGTTTTTGATATTTGCATTTACTTTTGTGCACAATGCTTATGTATTTGCTTGCATTACAAGATAATAGTTTAATATTGGCTAGGAGTTACCTTTTAAAAAAAAAATAATAAATTATTTTTTTTTCCTTG
>NC_090750.1:10844260-10859260 GCF_036898095.1 Palaemon carinicauda
TGTGTAACTAATAAGTGTTGTAATTCTAGGGGTATTAGTTTGTTGTGTGGGGTTATAAAAGTATTTAGTAAAATGTAATTAGTAGCCTAAAAGAGAAAACAGAAATTGCAATCATAGAAGTGCTTGGTGGATTTAGAAGAGTTAGGGGATACATTGATCATATTTCCCCAGATAGGCAGACATGTGAGAAATGTCCAAGGAAAGGTGTATGCTGTATTTATGAATCCAAAGAAATCTTATTGTAGAGTTGATAGCGGAATGATGTGGAATGTGATGAAGTTATATGGAATTGGTGGAATGTTTTTTACTTAGGCAGTAAAAGTTGTGAGAGGAATGGAAATGAAGTGAGTGACTGGTTTCCAGTAATAGCTGGGATGAGACAGTGATGTGTGATGTCATCATGGTTGTTCAATATGTTTGTTGATGGAGTTGTAAGAAATTTGAATGCTTAAATACTTGATCGAGGATTAAATCTGATAGATGAGAGTGACCATGAGTGGGAGGTGAATCACTTGTTGTTTGTGGATGATACTCTATTGGCTGCAGACTCAGCAGAGAAGCTGGGTTGATTAGAAACAGAGTTTAGAGGAGTATGTGAGAGAAGGATGTTGAGAGTTGATGTGAGTAAGAGTAAGATTATGAGATGTACGAGAAGGTAGAGTGGTGCTTTTTTAATGCTTTGTTGAATGAGAGTTACTGGAGGAACTTGATAAGTTCATGTACTTGGGGTCTGTTTTTGCTACAAATCGTGGATGTCATGGGTAAATACAATTCTTTTAAAAGGATATGTTATAAAAGACAAAAATTTCTATTCCTAAAGTGTGAGCAGCAAGACAAGATCTGACTACCATATTGTTTGGTCACTTCACTGTCGTCAGCATTTTAAAAGTAAACCGAGCCTTGACGAGAGCACCTGCCAAGATAATGGGACTGTCTTGTTTTGACCAAGTAGTCATCAGCTTAATAGGTGGAGTTAGAATATTTTGAGAAACCAAGCCTGAGAGAAATCCTTGTTTATGAAATATGCCACCAAGGAAGGACACGTGCTGCCCTTTTGTTATGACTCCACATGTGGTCCAGATTGCATCAGAAACTTCTTCTAGATTCTTCCACGGCGTGAATGAAGTGGGCGTTTTTGAGGAAGCCAATAGAGACACTGAATTGTTTAAAAAAATATGCATTCTATGGAAATTACCACTGCCCACTGTAATTAACTCTGCCCATACATGAGTAAATAAACTTCAAGAAGAGATTGTCCAGGAGGGATAGTACAGGACATAGTACAAGAGAGGAATTATGTCTGAAGCAGATGAGATCCAAGTCTTAACGAGATAAGAAACAGAGAAGACCAGTGGTCTGATAGAGCCAGATTTTAAGCTTCCCTTCAGACAACAAACGCCTATATCCAAAATCCTGTTATTGTTGAGAATAAGACGAGAAGTATCCCACAATGCCTGCAGCCTTCCATAGTTCAACGCTATCATCCAATTCTTGGAAAAGACTTCTGATGTCCTACCTTGATGCCAATCTGTCTCTGACATCTTCAAATCCAGTCATCGTTCCAGTTTCATCTTAACTTCAGCCCCCCTTTTGCAACGTTCTCATGCCTAAATCTCCGTACTAGTATCTTCTCAGCCGTTGGGTTTCCGAATATTTGCGTAGTTTGTCCTTTGTTGAAGACAAAATTGAAAAGTAAGGGAGTGTCAAGAGACGTAAAACTAGCTGTTGCAGACTATTTGTTGATGGCGTTGACATTATTGTCGGTAGTGATTTAACTACATCCAAATGTGTGAAACGTATTTTAAGTGAGGTTCCAGTTCCTGAAATTGTAGTAACTAGGTCAGGTTTCGATACAGATTTAGACTACGGTTATAATTTGTTTGAGGATTCAAATGTATGTGATGGAGGTGGTGAGGTTGATCTTAGCAAGTAATGGACTTAGAAGACTGACTCCATCGGTGTTAGCCGAGTTAACGTTGTTGTCGAAAGTTGTAACGTAGACGTAGTCGATGTAGTGGATTCAAGTAATAGTTACTGCAATGTTTTAAGCACTAACCTTTTTAATATAAATGAGCTAATTAAGTTGCAGAGAGAGAGAGTTGAGACGCTGTCTCGAATTTCTGAAAATTAATTGGAGGATGATCCCGATAATGTTTTTAAGCAAGCATTTTGTTTAAAAGAACAAATTGTGTGACGCTATGTTCGTCCCAAGTCAGTTAGTAAAGAGCTAGTTATAGAACAATTAGTAATTCCTAGGAAGTCTCTGGAATGAATTCTGAAACTAGCACATGATGATTAAGGACATTTCGGGGTAAATAAAACTTTCAAGTGTATAAGTAAGACTTACTTTTGGGCGAAGATGAAAAGTGACGTGAAGTGATATGTATTAAGTTATCACTAATGGCAAATTGCTGTTAAACCTAATCAAATAATTCCTAGGGCTCCTTTATGTAACATTCCATCAGTTGGAGAACCTTTTGAGAATGTCGTATTTAATATGGGTAGACTTAGAGCTAAGTGGCTGCACATAAACTTACTAAAGAAATACAATGAACGCCCAATACCAGTAATAACTGTTTCATAGCAAGAAATTAGTTTTGAGAACAGTGATGTGCTCAAGAATTTCTAGTTTTTTAACTCAAGTTTAGAAGAAGAAAAACAGAGTGAATTATATAATTTTTTTCTAACTTTTCCAGGAACTGTTAGTGATAAATTACGTTCAACTAATCTTTTAGAAAATGATATTGAGTTACAGGACACTAAACCCATTAGTCAAAGTCTGTATCGTTTGAGTCCAGAGAAGACAAATTCACTATGAAAGGAAATTAAGTATATGTTAGATTATGATATGATAATTCCTAGCAAGTGTGGATGGTGTTCTCCGGTAATTCTGGTAAAAAATGAAGATGGATCGGATAGGTTGTGTATTGATTTCAGAAAAGCAAACAGTGTTACTAAGCAAAGTAATTTTCCATTTATCTCCGAGCTTGATTGGCACAAAGGTTATTGTCAAGTACCCCTAAGCAGACGAGCTAGGAAAATATCCACTTTTATAACTCCGTTTGGTAATTATGAACCTAAAGAAATGCATTTTGGATTAAGAAATGCAGCCAGTACTTTCCATGAAAAATATTTCAAATAGTATTGATAACTGTGTCGTGTATTTAGATTATCTTGCTATATTACCAGAAACGTGGTAAGAACATTTACGAATTTTAGCCCGAGTTCTGACAGCCCTTGGAAAAGCTAACCTTTTAATAAATTTAAAGAAATGTTAATTTGGGAAAACTTCTATCACTTATTCAGGGCATAAAGTGTGCCTCGGTAAGATTTTTCCTAAAAGTGGGACCACGTGCTGCCCTTTTGTTACGACTTAACATGCGGTCCAGATTGCATCAGAATTTTCTTCTAAAATCTTTCATAGCGCATGATCGAAGTGGGCGTCTTTGAGGAAGCCAATAGAGACGTGAAATTGTTAAAAAAAAAAACCTCCTATGGGAATGACCACTACCTACTGTAATTAACTTCGCCCATACATGTGTATATAAACTTCAAGAAGAGATTATCAAAGAGAGATAGGACAGAACATAATACAAGAGAGGAACTATGCCTGTAGCAGATATGATCCAAGTCCTAACGAGATAAGAAACAGAGAAGACCAGAATTCTTATAGAACCAAATTGTTTGCTTCCCTTCAGACAACAAACACCAATCTCCAAAATCCTGTTATGGTTGAAAAGAAGAGACAAATTGAAGCAGCCAGCCATCCCTGCTTGTGATGAGAAGTAGCCCACACTGCCTGAAGCCTGCCTTAGTTTAACACTAGCATCAAATCCTTGGAGAAGACTTCTGATGTCACATCTTGATTCCACCCTTTCTGTGACGTCTTCAAATCTGGTCATAGTGCCAGTTTCATCTGAACTTCAGCTGCCCTTTTGCAACGTTCTAAAGCCTAAAGACTCCACACCAGTACCGTCTCAGTAGCTGCCAAAAATTATTCCCTGAGTATTTCTACCTTACTGACTATTCCCCATTTATATTAATGTTTACATTGAATTAATTTGTCAGTTAAAGTAAACGAACTAGTAACATTGATTTTCTTTATATAAGTTTGTAAAAAAAGTGTTGTGTTCTTTTTTAGGGTTTCTTTTTATATTCTTTTTATATTCCTTTCCCATATTTCAATGGTTGTTGTTGGAAATAAATATTTTAACTATTAAAAGAAGCTGTAGCGATTTTAAGATCGTAACATTGGAGTAGAAGTTATACCTCAAATATTGAATGAAGGATGAAAAGTGTTTGGGATAGTGAATGAAGTGGTAAAGAATAAAAGGTTGGGAATCCATGTAAAGTCAGTTTTGTATGAGGAAGGAATAGTACCCACTCGGCTGTATAGATCACAGTTGTGGGGTAGAAAAGTGACGGAGAGACAGAAATTGAATATGTTCAAGATGAAGTGTCTGGAGAGTATGGCTTTTTTTCTCGATTAGATAGTGTTAGAATCGAAGCGGTTAGGGTTAGAACCGGTGTAAGAAATCTATTACCAGGTAGAGCTGATATGAATATGGTGATAGGGTTTGGCAATGAAGAAGGTGATGAATGCAAGAGTTGATAGGAGAAGTACAAGAAGAAGGCCAAGATTTTGGATGGATGGATGGAGTAAAGAAAGCTCTAGGTTTTAGGAGGATAGATATGAGAGGTAAAAGATCGTGCTAGAAATAGGAATGAAATGCTTGCAATTATGACACAGTTCTGAGAGGTCCTTCTGCTTCCTCCGGTTGCCTTGGTGACCACTGAGGTAGCGGCAGTGGGAGATTCAGCTCATGAAAGTTTATTTTTGGTGGATAACTTGAGGTGGGTGGGCTGTGGCACTCTATTAGCACCAACCAAACTTGGCTGAATCTCTCATCAGGTGGAAGGAGCAGAGAGAAGAAAAGCACACATTTTTTTCTATGTAGGGTACCCTCTAAAGTTTAGAGAGGAATGTTGGTAGACAGATTTAAAAATCTCTAATTTACTAGAATTGATTAGTCAGGAAAAATCTTAATCCAAACAACCATCACAGCCAGAAATGTTCCAAAGCAATAATGAAGGTTGAACTTTTCTAACATCAACTATTCCCTCTATTATGGAATTAGTTTCACCTTCATTAATGCAACTATCTTACAGTTTGATATTCATGGAGAGATAAAGCCAATTTGCTTCCTAAGGAACTTCTTCCTCAAGAGGAATTTTTGCTTGCTTATTTCTCCCTTTTCACCTCCGCCAACGAGCTGGAAGGAGGTTATGTTTTTACCCCTTTTTATGATTGTGTTTATTTAGGAACATTTTCCTTGTCACAATTTTGATCGTTTAGCAATGATGCTTGCTAGGATTATCTGTTATAAAAAAACAAAAACTATATATTTTTTTAATTTTTGAAGGTTACGGTCAAAGGTCAATTCACGGTTAAACAAAATGTTGAATTCGTGTAATCAGACATAAGTTTGGACATCGTTGTCAGACAATCCTACTTGGCTCATATATGAGTCTATGAAAATCCACGTCAATTAATACTTGTTGACCTTAAAGGTCAGAGTTAAGGTCAAGCAAAATATCTAAAAATAAGCTGCTGCAGTGAAGGTCTGCGCTTTACTGAGTGTCACTCTGCTTATTTTTTTTGTATTCTAAGTTCGTATGTCACTTAGTTCCGTTACTGAGTCAAAATGCTCTTTATCATTTCTGTGTTTGCTCTAAATGTCATGTCAAAGGGTTTTTTATTTTATTTTAATATTTAATATATTGTGTTATATGAATTTTCCTTTTTATTTTACATCCACCAATGATGTTGGGAAGAGGTTATGTTTTGCCCCCTGTTTATGTGTGTGTGTGTATCTATGTGAACAGCTTCCTGGAAACACTTTTAATCGTAGAGTAATGAAACTTCTAGGGATTAACTGTTGTGTAAAATAGCTGAAAATGATTGAATTTTCCAGGGTCAAAGGTCAAAGTTATGGGCAAGCAAAAGGTTGAAGAATAAGCTGCAGCGCTAGAGGTCTGCGCTCTACTGAGGGTTTCCTCAGTTAATTTTTTTATATATTACTTTGTTTATCTATTAATGCATTATTTTCATTTATCCTTTGTTTTATATATGCCTGCTTATTTTTCAGCGTTATTCATGTTTACTTACTAATTTATCTAATAATTCCTCTTTGTATTGTTTAGAGGTTTTTGTTTTATCGCAATATGAAAAACATGATTTAAAACTAGGTAAGATATCAAAAGCGGACCTTGGAATGGACGACTGTAGTGAAATTTATTGCCATAGGTTATGATTGAAATTCTCAGAGAAAATGGTAGGTTGATGCCCAGGTCCTATTTCATAGTTTATATGTTATATGCATATTTATATACGATTATTAATCTTATATATTACTGATAACAAAATCAACTACAGGGGCCCTGAGTAGAGCACAGACCTCCACCGTGGAGGTTATTTCTTGACCTTTTGCTCGATCTTCAGCTTGATATTTGACCTTAAAATCTATCATCAATCGGCTCTTATTTTTATATACACAGATTTTAACTCAGTTTTACGTCTCTGTGACAACGAAGTTCATACTTATGGCTGATTACGTGAATTGGACATTTATCCTGATCGTGACCTTGGCCTTTTACCTTCCGTAATTTAATAATTTCCAGCTTTTTACTTACCAGTTAATCCCTGCAAGTCTCATCAATCTACAATCAAAATTGTTACCAGGAAGTTGTTCACAAACAAAAACAAAAACAAACAATTACACAAACACAAACAGGTGGTAAAACATAACATTCCAACTCCGCTGGTGGAGGTAATAATTATATTAAAAAAAAAAACAGAACAATTACATTTTTACTAACAAATCCTGTAAAATATTGTAGAGCTCTTTAGATTCCATTGAGCTCCAAATTTTTATACAGAAGAAATTAGGCGTGGAAGCTTAATGACGCTCGTGCAAAATATCTATTTTCATTTACATTAGGATAGTATCTATGTCGCTTTTCCCTCGATAACAGATTGTGCTTACTAAATAAAAGGGTCAGGCCTGCCACATAAATCTGTATAATGTAACAACACTTATTTAGTTTATTATTTGATATTGCCAAGCCTTTCATAAGAAGATTGGGAAGAATGTAAAGATGAAAGGAAAATGAAAGGAATAAAAAGTATGGAATCAAAATAAATCCATACTTGTTGTTCAGGCTATTTCAATAAACATAAAAAAAGGAAAATGGTTTCAAAGTATCAAGCCGTTATGAGCTGCAAAATCTACTTGCCATTAGAGTTTACAATTAGGACCTAAATAAATTAAATGATGTTCGTCCTATGAAAATTTTTTGAAGATTATTCATCCTAGCAGCATTTCTGAGAAGTTAATTTTAGCCAAACATCTTCCTATTTGTTTGATTATTCACTCTTTATGTTCATTTATTTACATTCTATATATTCACCTGCTCATTTAGGTTTCATATGACAAAATGGCACCCAGTCTAGGGTGTAGTACGGTCCTAAGAATCTCCCAGTTTATAAATATTGAAGAGAAATGGAAAATTACTGATTGAAATGTTACAGGCTTTTATCAGATAGGAAAGTCCCAGAAAAGTGACGAGTAATTTCTGATATATAGTTTGGATATCTCCACCCTAATTGAAAAACATTGTAAGATGATTAGTAAAGAAATCTTAGAACAAGGTTAAGGAAGAACAGACGAAGAAGGAAGGAAAGGAACTGGAATGATAAGGACACCGCGAGCAGAAAAAAACATTAACCAACTGGACAGCAGTAAATAGTATACTGTTACTTGCAAAGTATTTATCAAAACAGTGCAAAATGGGTAAAATAATTTGTTATGCACCAACAAGTAATTCCCCTGAAGAAAGAAAAGATAAATACTATGGAAAACTACAAAGTGTAATAGAGGAGATTGAAGAGAGAGATATGACAATTTAAACTGATGACTTCAGGGCAAAGATTAAAAGGAGTAATCAGGGTATAGAGGATGTGATGGGTGTTGAGGGTCTGTGCAAAGTTGCAAATGAAAATGGAGCCCACTTTATAAGTTTTTGTTCAACAAATATTCCTTTTATTGGAGGTTCTGTTTTCCAGCTAAAGACATCCACAAATAAACAAGGACTTCACAACAGGGTAGTTACAGAAATCAAATAGATCACATATCTATTGATAAAGAGACTAGGAGGATTCTGAGAATTGTAAGAAGCTATAGAAGTGTACATATTGGTAGTGGTCACCAGTTCCTCATTGTCATAAAGAAATTAAAACTGTAAGCACCCCAAAAAAGTAAATAGAATACTCAGGTTTTATACAATAAAACTTCTAGACGATTAAACATTGTGGGTAATTAAACATTGAAATTGAATTTTGGAATCAATTTACAGTCTATCAGACTTAACTTATTGCCTTATTGCCCTATTTTGTGTTTGGGTTCCCCCAGGTCCCTCAATGTGAGGCAACTCGTATATCCACCAGAGAGTTGCTAATGCATCTTCCAGTGTATTTTGCATCTTCCAGTCTTGGATGGTCTGGGATGCATCTTAGGTGTTTATCGAGCTTATTCTTAAACTCATGTACGCTCACTCCTGATATGTTTCTTAGATGAGCTGGCAGCGCATTAAATAGTCGCTGCATTATCGATGCTGGTGCATAGTGGATTAATGTCCTGTGTGCCTTGCCTTCCTGGTATAGTTTTGGGCACTATTAATCTACCTTGGCTAGCTCTTTTTGATATTTTTAGCTTCATGATGTTTTTAGTAATTCCTTCGATTTGCTTCCATGCTTGTATCATCATATATCGTTCTTTTTGCCTTTCTATACTGTACAATTTTAAAAATTATTGTCTTTCCCAGTAGTTAAGGTCCTTAACTTCTTCTATTCTAGCAGTAAAGGACCTTTGTACACTCTCTATTTGTGATATATCCTTTTGGTAGTGTGGGTACCATATCAAATTGCAGTAGTCAAGTGTACTACATACATAAGTTTTGTAAAGCATAATCATGTGTTCAGCTTTTCTTGTTTCAAAGTGTCTGAATAGCATTCCCATTTCTGCTTAACATTTAGCCAACAGTGTTGCTATTTGGTCGTTGCATAAAATATTCCTGTTTAACACTACACCAATGTCTTTAATTGCTTCCTTGTTTGTCTCGTTATCAGGTCCCCTGTATGCATATACCATTCTTTCCCTGTTTCCATAATTTATTGATTGAATTTATCTGAGTTAAATACCATCCTATTTATCTCCGCCCACTCATATATTTTGTTTAGGTCTCTTTATAATGAGTTCCTATCTTCATCAAAAGTAATTTCTCTGCTTATTCTTGTGTCATCAGCAAAACTTCTCACTACAGAGTCTTTAATATTACAGTCTATTTCTGAGATCATAATAATAAACAGCACTGCAGCTAATGCCCTACCCCGTGGCATGCCAGATATTACCTGAGCTTAATCTGATTTCTCGTCATTTCCTACCAATATCTGTTTTCTGATTTTGTAGAAATTTTTTTATCCATTTTTCTATCTTCCCCACAATATTATGTTTCTCATTTTTCTCTCTTATATTAGGGTCTACCTTGTCAAAGGCTTTTACAAAATCTAGATAGACCAGATCTCTGTCGTTTTTATATATTTTTTTTTATATATTTTCATAGTGTGCTATCAGTTGAGTTTGTGTACTTTTTCCGGGCACAAAACTTGTTGACCTATATTGAATAAATTATTTTTAACCAAATGATTCATTATTTTATTTTTTATTACCCTTTCATACACTTTCATAACATGTGATTTTAGACTAACAGGTCTATAATTGCTTGTGTCTAGTCTTGAATCACTTTTGAAAGTAAGGGTTATATATGCTAATTTATGTTTAACATATATCTCGCTCATATCTACACTTTGTCTTAGCAGTATCTATATCCATTACATATTCAATATTTTCTTCTCTCATTTCTGTTTTATTATTCTTATTCGCAATTCTTGGCGTGAATTCATTCTTATATTTTTCTGCTATTATGTTGCATATTTCTTTTTTTTATTCGTTAGCCTTCCTTCAATTCTTAGAGGGCGTATTTCTAATCTCCTTTTGTTCATCTTTTTTGCATGGGAGTAAAGTTGTTTGAGGTTTTTCTTGATATTTTGAAGTGTCCTTTCTTTTAAGTCCCTTTTTTTCAATTTTCTTTCGATTATATAGTCTTTTTTTCTGCATTTTCTATGTTACTTTTTATTTCCATCATTTTCCATCCATTTCCTTCTTCTGTAAGATTTTTTTTTCCACTTGCTAATTTTCTGAAATAAGATCCTTCTGTCTCTTTGTATGCATGTGTGATGTTTATTTATTTATTTATTTATCTATTTTTTTTTTACATAATTTTTCAACAATTTTCTCCGGTATTTTGAACAGTATATACGTATTTATCTGTATATTATCACTTGTTAGTACATTTCTCCAATCTTTGATAAATTCTTCATTTATATCTGACGATTTTATATTCTTACTGTAAAAATTATATTTTTCATATCCTTCCCATCGATTTGTGCTTTGAATATATCCTCGATCACTTGCTTTGGAATGGACTATTAATTCTATGACATTGTGATCTGATAATCCCGTGTTATACACTATTATTTCTTTAACATAATTCACCTCATTCACAAATACTAAATCTAGACATTGTCCTTCTTGTTGGAATATGGTTTATTTGCTACATATGTTCTAATAGCATATCTGACAGCTCTTAAAATTTCCTCTTATCTTCTGCTCTACTATTACTCCATTTTTTATATGTATATATACACCACTTTCTTCTATCAGTTTTTTCCAATCAACGGAAGAAAGTTAAAATCTCCGGATAGGAGTATATTCCAGTCTTTATGGTTTCTACATATATCATATATTTTTTTCCATTATTATGTAAACCTCTTTAGTATTTGGGGGTCTGTAAACTAAAATGTTCACTAATTTTTCATATTCAAATGCTACCGCAATCAATTCACATTCTGTATTGCTGTATTTTTCACAGACTTTTTCTTGAATTAAGTCTCTTCCATATATTGCGTATCCCCCTTGATTCCTATTTGTTCTGTCTCATCTATATGTTTGGAAACCCTTTATCTGGTCATCACGGCCAGTCTCTTGGGAATATCATGTTTCACTTATATTTAATATATCTATTTTTTTCAATTTGGGTTAGTTTTTCTAAGAACTCCATTTTCCTTTTATAGTTACTAGTGACTAAACCCTGTGCATCCATCAATATGATGGTTGGTGATAATAGGGATTCTCCCATGCCTCCTGCCTGTTCTGATATGATGTTCTTTTTTTTCATTTCCAGGAATTCTGCCATAAAAAAGGATTAAGAGCAGACAATTAATGAAGAATGGTGTGGAATTACGAACAAATATCCATCTTTTAGTAGTGGAGTTTTGGCACATGCAGTTACAAGGAGAAAACCATTGATATCAAATGATAGTGATATACTGTTAAAAGGAGACAAAAATAAAAGTTAATCGTTTGAAGAATCCCAGGATTTAATGGAAACTACAAGATAAAGCATGCCAAGTATTCCAGTTGTGATAGTGATATCATAGGAACAACCAGAAATAACTGTATATAATATTTAGACAGGAAAGGAGATGAGGCAGACAAAGATATAAATTCAGGGAGGCACTATGGTGTAGGAATTGTTCATTTAGTTATTAATGAAATCTTTATTTTGAAAAAAAAAAGATGCCTTCACCCATCAAAAAAGAGACATGGATCTGTTAAAACAACAGAAGATGAAGGAAGGCAACGATGGATGGAACACTTTAATGAGGTCATGAATAGGATATATGAAGCTAATAATTCAATAGATATACCTAAACCTGGGGTAGATCATTGATGTTACCATGAATGAATTCAGTATGTTTAAAGTCGAAGCTATCTTTAAAAAACGAAGATACCTGACTGATTGGAGTAATTATTGAGTCGAGGTACTTCAGTCGTCATGAAATTATAAATTATGCTCGTTCTAAGGAGACTAGAGAGAAAGATTGATGAAAAGGTGAGTGATGAACAAGCAAGGTTTGACAGAGGCAGAATTAGTATTGACCAAATTTCTATTCTAAGACATATTGTACAGAAATGCGGGCAATAAAGAAATCCACTTTTGATGGCATTTCTGGACTATGAAAAAGCCTTTGATAGTGCGCACTGGCCAATTTCTTTGATAGTCCTGCATTATTAGGGATTTCTTCATAAATATGTAACTTTGTTTGTCTGTTCATGAGCATAGAAATTGCAAAGTCATATCAAATGAATTTCCAGTGAACATTGAAGTAATCCAAGGGAATATGTTGTCAGCTATGTTGTTTACCCTTCTCATGGAATCTGTGATGCAGAGAATAGTTGGGGATGGATGGAACTGGATTGGTAACAAGAAATTAGAGGATCTAGAGTATGCTGATGATGTTGTCTTATTAGAAAAACACCACAGAACTCGTAAAGCATTGCTTACCAGAATACATGAAATATTTTATGAACCTGGGCATTAAATAGATAAGTTAAAGATAGAAAGGATGAGAACAGAATATGCAATAGATAATGAAATATCATTAGAATGAAAAAGGATTAATAAGGTAGAATCATTTGAATATATGGTCTTGAGAATTGGAGTTTAATAGGAAAAAAATCCGGCAATCGCTAAGTTAAATAAAATTTGGAAATTAAATCACATGAATTTATATGTAAAAAGCAGGATATTTATCATTATAGTAAGATCGGTGTTACTGTAAGGACAATTCATGGCATGACAATGAAACAATATCCAAAAGATTTCGTAGATTTTAGAATAAAGTCCTCAGACGAGTATCAGGAGTTGAAAGGCAGGAATGGACTAGTAATGAAACAGTAAAAGAGATTACTCATGTGCCATATGTGGATAAGTTCAAGGTGATGGGTAGATGGAGTATGTTTTGGGCATGCTCTCTGCACTCCTCAAGAGAGACTAGTTCACCAAATAATCTATTGGGCTCCCCAAGGCACTAAAAGAGATGGAAATCCAAGGCCTACATAGCTGAGGATTATGAAGCATGAATTAGGGGATGATGAAAGGAGAAATATTGAATAAAAAAGCTCAATAAGACTGGCAAAATATAACCAAGACCCTTTTCGTCAGTAGGCGTAGGAGGAGATGATGATGATGTTGATCCACAATAGAGACGGATTGATAAAAATTGCAAAATATTTCTATGCAATGCTATACTTTAGGGATAATAATATAAGAAATAACTTCACCAGTAGAAATGATGAGGCTCCTGAGCCAGTACCAGACGTAACAGTAAAAATATAAAAAGTCTATGGAAAGAGGAAAACAGCAAGAGAATATTGATAATAATTGATGGAGGAGATTTTAAAGTAGTAAAACTTTTTGAACTCTACCAAATGTCTACCAGAATGCTCTATACCTACATCTTAGAAAAAAAATTGCCATTTTACTAATTTACTAATTTACATGATCATGAATGGGAGGTAAATCAGTTGTTGTTTGCGGATGATACTGTACTGGTAGCAGACACAGAAGAGAAGCTTGACCGACTAGTGACGGAATTTGGAAGGGTGTGTGAGAGAAGGAAGTTGAGAGTTAATGTGGGTAAGAGTAAGGTTATGAGATGTACGAGAAGGGAAGGTGGTGCAAGGTTGAATGTCATGTTGAATGGAGAGTTACTTGAGGAGGTGGATCAGTTTAAGTACTTGGGGTCTGTGGTTGCAGCAAATGGTGGAGTGGAAGCAGATGTACGTCAGAGAGTGAATGAAGGATGCAAAGTGTTGCGGGCAGTTAAGGGAATAGTAAAAAATAGAGGGTTGGGCATGAATGTAAAGAGAGTTCTATATGAGAAAGTGATTGTACCAACTGTGATGTATGGATCGGAGTTATGGGGAATGAAAGTGATGGAGAGACAGAAATTGAATGTGTTTGAGATGAAGTGTCTAAGGAGTATGGCTGGTGTATCTCGAGTAGATAGGGTTAGGAACGAAGTGGTGAGGGTGAGAACGGGTGTAAGAAATGAGTTAGCGGCTAGAGTGGATATGAATGTGTTGAGGTGGTTTGGCCATGTTGAGAGAATGGAAAATGGCTGTCTGCTAAAGAAGGTTATGAATGCAAGAGTTGATGGGAGAAGTACAAGAGGAAGGCCAAGGTTTGGGTGGATGGATGGTGTGAAGAAAGCTCTGGGTGATAGGAGGATAGATATGAGAGAGGCAAGAGAGCATGCTAGAAATAGGAATGAATGGCAAGCGATTGTGACGCATTTCCGGTAGGCCTTGCTGCTTCCTCCGGTGCCTTAGATGACCGCGGAGGTAGCAGCAGTAGGGGATTCAGCATTATGAAGCTTCATCTGTGGTGGATAATGTGGGAGGTTGGGCTGTGGCCCCCTAGCAGTACCAGCTGAACCCGGCTGAGTCCCTGGTTAGGCTGGAGGAACGTAGAGAGTAGTCCCCTTTTTGTTTTGTTTCTTTGTTGATGTCGGCTACCCCCCAAAATTGGGGGAAGTGCCTTTGGTATATGGATGGACAATAAGGGAGACACAAAACACCTGAAAAAATACTACCCAATGAGTTTTCTCTCTGTAATATATAATTTTTTTTAAAAGAACCTAATAGGCCGAATAGAAACCAAGCTAAATTTTAATCACCCAAGAAACTAGTCATGCTTTGGAACTGGGTATTTAACAACAAACCATGTAATTGAATAACAATTGAAAAAATCAACAGAACATGAAAAAAAATGTATGCACGGCATTTTTAGACTATGAGAAAGCTTTTGATTCTGTTAAAACCTCAGCAGTGATGAAAACCCTTCAAAGACAAGGCATAGATGAATCTCTTGTAAGAACACTTGAAAATATCTATGCAAGAAGTATAGAAATCCTAAAGCCAAAAAAAAAATGTTGGTAAGAAAACTCGAATTGAGAAAAGAACTAGACAGGGAGAC
>NC_090750.1:10871760-10881760 GCF_036898095.1 Palaemon carinicauda
GGAGAGAACTGGGCCCGGCAGAGGGATCAGCTTGGCTGTAGTTCCAGGACTAGGGGAAACCAGTTGCTCCGGAGCCTCTTGGGAGCCACTAGGGCTGCTGTTCCCTCGAAGGTTCTCAGTTTGGCAAGGACTTTCAGGAAAAGGTTGGTTGGAGGGAACAGGTAAATCTTGGACCATCTGTTCCACTCCCGGGACATGGCGTCCATCGATTCCGCTTTAGGGTCTTCATATGGGGCCATGTATAGAGGAAGTTGGTTGTTGTCGCTCATCATGAAGAGGTCTATCTGCAGTTCCGGGACTTGACGGGAGATGAAGGAGAATGATCTTGCGTCTAAGGACTGTTCCGACTCTATGGGGTTTGTCCTCTATAGAGCGTCCGCCGTCACATTGCGGAATCCTTGTAGGTGAACTGCAGACAGGTGCCATTTTTGTTCGCTAGGCGGAAAATGGGTAGCATCACCTGGTTGAGTTGGGGCGATTGTGAGCCCTGACGGTTGAGACATCTTACCACAATGGCGCTGTCCAGAGTGAGACGGATGTGAATCGAAGGATGAGGGGACAGTTTCTTCAGAGTGAGAAGAACTGCTATGGCTTCCAAGATGTTAATGTGAAACGTCTTGAATTGGGGAGACCACATTCCTTGAACTTGTCGCTAGTGGGAGTGACTCCCCCATCCTTCTAACGAGGCATCCATGTGGATGTTGACTGACGGAAGTAGTAGTTAAAGAAGAACTGATCTTTTAAGGTTCTTTACTTCCGACCACGGCTTTAATCGAAGCCTGATTGGCAGGGGTCTCTTGAGATCTCTTCGAGCGATGGATGCGTTTCGTCTCCAGACTCCCGATGCATCCTTTAGCTGTGCTCGGCGCACTGGGTCTGTCACTGAAGCGAACTGGAGGGAGCCTAGTACTCTCTCCTGTTGTCGTCTTGAAATCCGTTTGGATTTGAGAAGTCTCTTGACAGATCCAGCTATTTCCTTCCTTTTCTTCAGAGGGAGGGAAAGATGGTGTGACTGAAGATTCCAATGGATTCCCAACCATTGAAACTTCTGAGCTGGAGACAGACGAGACTTTTTGGGGCCATGTCGCGCAGACCAGCCAATTGTGTAGGTAGGCCATCACCTGGGCGCCTTGAAGGCGTAGCTGGTGGACGATCGTGTCTGCGAGCTTCGTGAAGATTCTTGGGGCCACATTGAGCCCAAAAGGGCATGGCCCCGAAGGAGTATCATCTTCTTTGAAGCCTAAATCTTAGGTGGGAGGAAGCTTGATGGTTCATTGGAATGTGCCAGTAAGCATCCGCCAGGTCTATTGAGACCGTGTAAGCCTTTGAGGCAGTAGCACTCTTATATGTTGAAGAGTCAGCATCTTGAATTTGTTGTTCGCAATGAACTTGTTGAGGGGGGGACAAGGCCAGAATGACTCTGAGTTTGTCTGAGTCTTTCCTGGGAACACAGAACAGTCTTCCCAGGAACCTGGTGGACTTCACCCTCTTGATCACCTTCTTGTTCAAGAGTTCTAGGACGTTTTTTTTCCAGGATGGGGGTAGAAGGTTGGAAGAATTGGTGGAATATTGGAGGTGGTTTTACCCAACTCCACTCTAGTCCCTTCTTGACGATGCTGTGGGTCCAAGGATCGAAGGTCTAGCGATCCTGGAAGTGGCAGAGTCTTCCTCCCACCGGAAGCACTTTACTTCTTCGGGTTTCCTGAGGGTTTAGTCCCTCAGCCGCCTACTCCCCTTCCTCCTCTCCCTCTAGATGGACGACAAGAGGAGTTTTTGCCGGAGCCTCTACCTCTGGGGCGGAAGTTGGTGGACTGCCTTTCATATGCAGGGGTAAAGACTGGTGACTGGGTCACCACCGGCTGAAGGACCAACTGAAAGGTCTGCTGCGGTTGAGCCAAAAGCTGGGGAGTAGCAGGAGCCGTAAACTGACGTTTAGCCTGACGCTGTTGGGTCGGGGCTTGTTGGACTTCTTCTTAGGTTGTAGATCTTCATCCTGAGAAGATTTCCTCTTTTGGGACATGCCCCACTTGGTGAGAAGGTTCCTATTCTCAGTGGCAGCTTTGTCCGTAATCTCTATCACCAGATCCATTGGAAAGAGGTATTTACTCCAGATGTTGGAGATCAGTTTCCGGGGTTCGTGTTTCACAGTATCGACTGCGAACACGAACTCCCTACAGGCTTTCCAGGCCTTGATGAAGCTGAACAAGTCCTTCATCAAGGTAGCAAGGTGGGTCTTAGCGAGAACCATGTAGTAGCCCGGGACCCGAACGTCCCCGGCCATTACTTCAAGTTGTACTTGATGAGACAGGGAGGCGGCCAGCCTCTCTTCGGTGTCTTGTTCCCGAGGTAAAAGATGATCATTGAGCTTGGGGTGGCTTCCAGCTTTTATCATCGGGAGGTAGGGCGAGGGAGAGAGGCCTACACTCCCTATTGTAGGGCAGGGCTTTCCTTCTTCCACCACCTTCAAGACAACATTCAGGGCTTTTTTCCGCAAAGAGAAAGATCATGGTGGGAGGAGCAAGAAGGGACGGGTACTTCTTGCTCAGCGCTGGCATCTTGGAGTAGTAAAGCCTTTACTCTTAAGGCTATCAGCCAGCATAGCTTGAGCCTTGGAGTGCTCTAAGACGATGATCTCCTTAGGTTCGGTCTCCTCCTTGGAGACTGGCTCGGACTTGAAACGGATATAACAGTCCGGGTAGACCTCAAAGTTAGGGCAGAACTCCACCTCATCAAGGCAGACGGCATCCAATTTGGTCTTAATAAGATGCGTCTGGTCGTGATCGGCATGTGTTCTGCATGCCTCCAGAGATTGGTTACTGAGCAGGAGGGAAGATCCTTGACAGAGATCTTCTTCGTCTGGTTCTTAATGCTCAATATTTCCCTTTTAAGGTCCTCATGACCTTTGCGGAACTTCTCGTCCAGGAATGCCACCAGAGCCTGGATGGTATCCTGGGTGCCCGGTACCACAGTTATCGGAGCGGTAGATGTAGAGGGGACTAGCTCCTCAACCACGACAGAAGTCGCAGAGGGGGCAAGGGCGATCTCGCCCTCGGAATCAGGGAACTCCACCTGATCCTCTTCGTCTTCTTGACCCTCAGCCATGAGGGTCCTTTTAGTATCTTCGGACACATCCAACCACCTCTACACTTCGTCAATATGACAACTCTGGAGAGCGGCCGCAGCATCCGGTTCGACCGTTAGATGGACGCAGAGGATCTCTTTCTTAGGGATCATGGCATCAGCAGATGCCTTTGGGAAGAGTATGGCCCTCATCTTCTCGTTAGGGCCCCGTGCGTTTTCCTGAGAACCACGCACTCACTTGCGCAGTTTCTCTCGGCCGTTGTCCCTGGCCTCCGCGTACGGAGGGTTGTCGAACGCCTCATCTAGTATGCTCTTGCAGACGAAACAGGCCTGATGATCCCAATACCAAAGGTTCCCCTTCTTGGTTGAGCAGCCGGCGTGGGTCAGGCACGCCAGGTGGCCATAGAAGTCAGGGTGACAAACACTACAGAAGGCGCTCTCACACTTCCAGTACTCCTCCTGTAAAAGAAAAGGAGAATGAGTACTTGGAAGTCAATACCACATGACTTACATTAATGTTAGATTAGGATTAAGTTAGTAACTTTATAATATAAGATTCCATTTATGTATAAGCTTAGGATAGGTAAGCTAGAGAGGAGGTAGGAAAGACATATATTTGTGACTCCCGCCCAGCCAATTGCCGCGACCTCATACTGTAATTAATTCCATAGAGCCTATATGGGTCCCAGGAAGAGGAAGTACATCCGTTTCAGATGAGCCAAGTATAGGCTTCCTCTGGGGAACTAAATACAGGGAGTGGGAAATCCGAATTCATTCAGATTATAGAGAGAAAAGGGGATAAGCTAAGCCCCATTAGCAGGTAGGTCCCGGCAGGAGACTGCACAAGGATTCTCAGAATATGCTGGAAAATGTCTTACTGTACAACTATACACAATAGTTTTCGTTCTAAGGTACAGGCATACCATAGGTGTATTAGCTATTATCCATAGTTGCACAATAATAGCTGCCGGCACTGAGCCGGCAGGAAAGAGGAGTGACTGTCCACTGTAAAGCCAAAACTAGTAGCTCCGGCAGCCTGATGGTGTTCCGGAGGCTTGTCTTGCCCCGGCAGCCGGATGGCTTGTCGGAGGCACGTCTGATGCCAGCAGATCCCCATCGAAGAAGGACGCTTTCCGGCTGACAGGCTATGTGGCAGAGAGGAAGGATGACACCTGAGATAATGGCAGATCGCCGGCAAGTCGGCGGACCCCGGCAGCCGGTACGTGGCCAGCAACGGTAGACCAACACTGACATCATTCAATGAGACAGGTGGGGCACCGAAGATGTTGACGGCTAGCGCCGGCAGGGCAGAGGCGGCAGTGGACCGACACTAGGCTAGAGAGAGGGATAGGATAGGAGGAAAGAGAGGGAGGGGTAATAACCAGTACCCATTCCAATCTTCCTCCGGATGGAGTGTTCAAATGAAAGAGAGGGTACACCTTTCATCCGGCGTCAGAGAGCCGGCAGTCAGCTATATTCCCAGAGGCAGCCCAAGGGAGGACCGAAGAACACTCAAAGAAGGGAGGTCTTCTGCTGGCAGAACGACCGCCGAAGGCTATCCCATAGAACAACTTTAAGCGGGAAGCGTAGCAGTACGGACTAACCAACGAAAGGACCTAGCCGGCTCTCCAACACACCGGCAAGCGGTGGAGTTGTAGGACGGCGGACAAGGGTGTGATGGCTAGTTAACACAAAAGGGATAGAGGGGGAGGGGAAAGGGTCCTGAGAGGGAGTGTAGGGGGTGGCGTAGCACCCACCGGCATTTCCAGGGGGAGGGAATCTGTTCAAGGTTAGCCTAACTAGGTAGGAGGATACCACTCTCCAGCCTAGGGTAGGTTAGCTTAGCATAGGTACAGCACTAGTGTCCTGTCCTAAACTATAAAGAAACAGAATCCCCTGGACTGCCTAACCTAGGCTAGGAAAACTAGTGTCCCAGACTAGGAAAGACAGGGGTAGGACAAGTCGCTAGGCCAGAGGGAGGAAGGGTCGTAACCCAACCAAGTGTGGACTAGGGGGAAGAGCAGAGCCCCCTACCTTCTACCTCTAGCAAGGACCAGAAGGAGAAAAGCATTCTCCTAAAGGTGAGCTTGGGTGAGCGACTGTTACTCTGAGGTTCTGTCCCAGACTCAAGCCATGAACAATGGCAAGAAGAAGGGAAGAACAATCCTAGCCTAACCTACCCGAATGTTATTCAGGGTAAGGAGGGCTTGAATGTAGTCTAGGCTACCTTAAAGGGAAGGATTACCTTAATAAGGTAACAGGGAAGGTGAAGAAGCATACAAGAACCCTAACGTAGGGTTAGGGGCAAAGGAGTCGACTGTAAGATCACCGGATCCCCTTTTATACTTCAGAGCAGGCGAAAAAAACATATGTGCAATCACTGAGTTTTGTACGTATAAATGCCTAAATCTTCATTTTGTAATATAACACTAGGAACACTTATTAAATCAAGCAGGAAGTAAACATGAACACAAGGCATCAAGCCTAGGGGCTTGGCTAGCAATGTAGCATAGGGATCGGCTAACTATGTTTGCCGAAAGAATACAATCGGCTTAATATAACTAATTCCTAGCAATGAAAAATAAATAACTAATGTTGTTTAATTAGTTAGTAGACCGGGAATGCTGTACTGGCTAACTAAATAAAGCATGCGAAGCGGAGAGCAGCATCGCAACATGACGCCTCCGTTACCTTACGGCTAGAGCTTATTTATACAATACAAAAATATAGTACTCAACTTTCCAGAAGAAGGCGAGGTTGAAGATTGCAACATAAGGTGAAAAATTAGCGATCAATGGGAAAAACACTCAGTATGGACACGCTACATAGAAAGGAATGGCGCGAGCGGATGTGACGTTTGTCAAGATGGCGGACCGCTATGGCTGCCGTTTGTTTACGTTGCTCGGTACCATAGCAGTAACACAGGAGGAGAACTTTGCAACGGCCCCTCCTATAAATTGCCAGATCTTCCCCCTCCAAGCGTAAAAACTATGTGGGGTGCAGATAGTCATGTGGCGTGTCAAGCATACGTCCCATGTTGATATATGATATCCAAAAGGGAAATCTTACGGGTACTCGCGCCAGAAGTTAGAATTCTGCGAAACCTTTAGTTTAATTCACTGGAATATCTATTGTAGTCATATATACCCACAGGAAACTACAAAAGGAACCTTCCGTCAGGACGTCATGGCTTGAGCCCAAATATATATATATATATATATATATATATATATATATATATATATATATATATATATATATATATATATATATATATATATACGCATATATATAAATATATATATATATAATATATATATATATATATATATATATATATATATATATATATATATATATATATATATATATATATAAATATCTATAATTTATATATATATATATATATATATATATATATATATATATATATATATATATATTTATATATATATATATATATAAATAAATATATATATATATATATATATATATATATATATATATATATATATATATATATATATATATATATATATATATATATATATATATATATATATATATATATATATATATATAATACATGTGAGTAACCGTAAAATGAGATATTGCAGTTCTCCTGTTAACCTTTGTTGATTATTATGAAAATAATAAAACCTCAAATACATATAAAACAAGTGAGCAAGTCCTGAACGCGGACATGGTCCTCGTAGAGGACATACCTCCGCACGTGACCTTGACCTTCAGGTGACCTTGACCTTCACGTGACCTTGACCTTCACGTGACCTTGACCTTCAAGTGACCTGCTTGACTTTTGACCTTCAAGTGATCTTTGTTCATTTGCCACTGATACTTAATATGACATTGATATAATGCACCAATATGACCTTGACCTTTGACCTTTATAAATTTGAACATCACCCATGGGTTGCGCCTGGACTAGGACTTCCCTGTTGGCTTATGCAAAAGTCAGTGCTTTATTTCTGTCTCTTGATATGGCCACTTATGTCATAGTGACACCAGTGACCCCTGTGACCTTGACCTTGGGGTGACCTTGACCAAAATTTAATCAGTTCTTCCATACACATTGGGGAACTACTTGGCCAAGTTTGAAGTGATTCCGTGTAGAAATGTGGCCTCTACGTTGTCCACAGACAGACAGACAAACAGAGAAACAAACAAACAAACAAACAAACAAACCGAACCGAAAACATAACCTCCTGGCGGAGGTAAACAAGTGAGCAAGTCCTGAACGCGGACATGGTCCTCGTAGAGGACATACCTCCGCCAAGGTGACCTTGACCTTCACGTGACCTTGACCTTCACGTGACCTTGACCTTCAAGTGACCTGCTTGACTTTTGACCTTCAAGTGATCTTTGTTCATTTGCCACTGATACTTAATATGACATTGATATAATGCACCAATATGACCTTGACCTTTGACCTTTATAAATTTGAACATCACCCATGGGTTGCGCCTGGACTAGGACTTCCCTGTTGGCTTATGCAAAAGTCAGTGCTTTATTTCTGTCTCTTGATATGGCCACTTATGTCATAGTGACACCAGTGACCCCTGTGACCTTGACCTTGGGGTGACCTTGACCAAAATTTAATCAGTTCTTCCATACACATTGGGGAACTACTTGGCCAAGTTTGAAGTGATTCCGTGTAGAAATGTGGCCTCTACGTTGTCCACAGACAGACAGACAAACAGAGAAACAAACAAACAAACAAACAAACAAACAAACCGAACCGAAAACATAACCTCCGCCGCTTGGCGGAGGTAAAAATGAACATATGTAGGACAATAACATCATATATCATCATGTATATCAGGCGTATAGGTGGGGTTTATAAGAAATATTTTCTACTTTTGAATCCATCATCTGAAATAAAAAAAAAAAAAAAAAAAAAAAAAACATATCATATACAACAATAGTAGTAATTACCAAATGAGTTTGTTAGTGATGGTTTCTGTTTCCCCCCAAATAATAGAGACGCAATAATTGTAAAAGGAATAATAGACGATAGGTGGAAAAGAATGAGAGAGAGAGAGAGAGAGAGAGAGAGAGAGAGAGAGAGAGAGAGAGAGAGAGAGAGAGAGAGAGAGAGAGGGAAGGCTAAAGGGTGGGGGAGCGCGGGGGGTGGGGGGGGGGGGAGGGTTATTGAGATTAAATAAAAAACGGAATACCCCAATGATTCGTCTATGACCCACTAATATTTCTGAATTACATGAACGACATAGATTTAGGATTACCATGTAGGATAGCCAAATTTACCGACAACACTAAACTAGGCATAACCGCTGTGAACTCATATGTAAAAGCCTTAAGAGAGGACCTATTTAAGTTGAGGGAATGGTTCAGAAATATCTGATGCATTTCATGTGGGAAATCCCAAGTTATGCTTATTGGTTATGAAAGACAACAAAAGATTATACACTGCAAGGTAATGGAATAGAAAATATGGACCGGAAGTAAGATATCAGCTTTAATATTAGAAAACATTTGAAGTACAATAAACAGAGCATATAAGTTTCATATAAAACACAGAAACTAATATATTACACAAAGAGATTACTCAAATACAGAAACAAAGACATTGTACTCCAGCTATACACATTACTAGTAGGACCACATCTACAATAAGGAATCCAATTCTGGCGTCCACGTATTCAGAAGGGTGTAGATAGACTGGAATCAATACAAGCTAGACCCCCCACACTAGTATCAGCACTAAGAAAATTTGAATATAGACGAGGAATGGAATGTTTGAATTTATTTGTTCTACAAACTCGACGACTATTGGGACAGTCAATAGCGACATACAAAATTCTTAAAGGAATACGAAATGTAGAGTACAACAACCTATTCACGCTTAGCACAAATCAGTCCAGAGGTAACGGATACAAACTAGAATTGAATAGATACAACACCTATCAATGCGGTGATTTCTTATTATACAACACAGCAAATACTTGGAATAGGCTTCCAGCGGATGTGGTGAATAGTGACACGGTTAACGAATTCAATAATAAGTTAGACCACAGCATTAAATATCTAAACGTTTAAATATTTGTTCTGCCCACGGGCAAATTAAGTGTCCGCGGATGGAATGCAAAGCCTCTGAGAAATCCAAAATCCTTAAAGCTAAATACAACTCTTCCCTTCTCTGCTCTTTTGTCACTCAACGCATTGACATTTTTCTATAAAATTATTCCAAGTTAGTATCATGATTTTGTAAGGTGTGAATAGTTTCGTTTTGAATACGATAAGCTAAGATAGAGCTCAGCACATGACTATTCCACAAGAATATTATTTGAAGCAATGAGAAAAGACTTACCGTATCTTTTGAAATGAATTCTAGAATCTCGAGAAGAGAAGTAAATAGATATTTTTTCATTTGAAAAAGTACATAAATAATGTATACTACCTTTGAGTATAGAAAATCTCTTGTGTAGTTAATAGAGACATAACAGGAAAAATAACGTAAAAACATGAAGCAAATCTAGAAAGAGAATATATATAAAACAATCTTATTCTTGTCTTTCTAATTTCAGGAACAAAATACATATCACACTGATAAGCTTCGATTCTTAGACCTAACAATACCAAAAAAAAAAAAAATATGAGATTATTTTGAAAATAAAAAGTAGATGAACCCCTTGGGAGACATCTTATTCTGCAATATTTTCTTTCCTGGCGTCACATAATCTCATTTATCACAATCATGACACAAATGAATCTGAGAGGCCAAAGATGATGAATGAAAGGTGGAGATAAAATAAAATAAAACTAACAAAGGGAAGAGTCATTCCTTGCATATAGACTTGCATTAGCGGCGGAGGTGCAGTTGAAAAAGAAGCTTGCAAGAGGAGTCAGTGGCATCAAGAGAGAGAGAGAGAGAGAGAGAGAG
>NC_090750.1:10889260-10896760 GCF_036898095.1 Palaemon carinicauda
AAGAAAAACTCCCCACCAAGTTGCAGTTAAAATTGGGTATCTATGCAACTGGAGAATCATCATCGACAATGACGAGGACACATCACCACAGCAAAGACGAGAAAGACAGAGTAACAACTGTCAGTAACACTACCTCTTGCATTATCCAGAAACAAGCCTACTAAGAAAGATTTTAACTCCAACATTCATAAAACTATGACAGTAATCGCAAAACACATCATTGCCCATGTTGATGCATTCTCAGCCTTTCTCTCTAGCTTCCGTTTGCCACATAACATAAAGTAGCCCAACCTTGTAACTCTGCTTAACCGCTTTTTAGCGATCCTCTCACATGCAATTACCATCATCATCATCATCATCTCCTCCTACGCCTATTGACGCTAAGGGCATTGGTTAAATTTCGCCGCTCGTCTCTATCTTCAGCTTTTAACTTAATACTTCTCCATTCATCATTTCCTACTTCACGTTACATAGTCCTCATTCATGTAGGCCTGAGTCTTCCAACTCTTCTGGTTCCTTGTGAACTAATCTCTCTTGGTGAGTGCGAAGAGCATGCCCAAACCATCTCTATCTACCCCTCATCATGATCTCATGCACATATGGCACCCGAGTAATCTCATTTCTAATCCTGTCCTGCCATTTAACTCCCAAATATCCTTCTGAGGGCTTTGTGCTCAAACCTCAAACCTATTAACTATATTTGAGATTGTTTCATTGTCATACCTTGACTCATGTCAATACACCTAGGAAACACAAACTAGAGCCAGCGTATTTGGGTCCGTACCGAGTGAAGATGGTTAAATCTAGCACAGTTATGATACAAAGCATTATCAATGACACAGTGTCGCAACATCATCAGAAACTGAAGAGTAGATTTCGAAAGTGCCAGTTAGAGTGTCCCTACTTACCCTTGCATAAGTGACATTCCCCAAGTTGATGAGTAGATTTTTTTTTCCTTTGCTGTTGTTATTGTTTGAACAGACCTCATTTTTTTATCTTTTGCCGTGTTTTAAATAAACTTGATGATAACAAGGTGTTCTTATGATGATGCTTAATGTATATGTAAGGTGTTGTGGTAGTTTTGCTGAGTGTGGCGATACGTATGACATACTGTTGATTGAACCAAAAAATAATCAGAGGTTAAATAGGTCAGGCGAGATGCTGTATTATTCATGTATTTATATGATTCCTGGTTCCTGGTTGATGATTAGATTTTTTTTCCTTTGCTGTTGTTGTTGTTTGAACAGACCTCATTTTTTCTTTTGCTGTGTTTTGAATAAACTTGATGATAACAAGGTGTTCTTATGTTGATGCTTGATGTATACATAAGGTGTTGTGGTAATTTTGCTGATTGAACCGAAAAATAATCAGAAGTTAAATAGGTCAGGCAGATGCTGTTTTATTCATGTATTTTTATGATTCCTGGTTGCTGGGGCCGGGGCGGTTCCTGAATGGCAAGTGGCTGCGGGATTAAAGTTCAGCCAAGAGGATAGGCAGTGTTAGAGAAGGTGTAGATGTGAATATCTTATACTTAAGGTTATAAGAGAAGGGCGGGAAGATGAAAGATTTTTTTGGGAAAACGGTTAGTGACCACTGGTTGATAGTTGCAAGTGCAAGTGTAGTAGTGATTTAAATAAAGGGTGAAACGTTGGTAGTGAGTTGTGTTGCGAAATTGTGCCGTAAACCCGGACAAGTAAAATCGAGGGATGAAGGAATATCTATTCCTACCCCTGTACTGCCCAAAAAGCCCCTATTGCCCGCAATCAGAGAGAGGTTATTGATGAGGTTGTTTAAGACTGATGTTGATAGGATTTTTCTTTTTTTTTACTTTGAGTATTTTGTATTTTAGTTGCAATTATCTTAGGAAGAAATCAGTGGAATTATTTATACTATTGTGTATATTTTTGCATGCAATATTTCATTTTTTATTTGTTGTTGTTGAAGACGTATTATTTTTTGGGTGATTTCTATATATATATTTCATGTTTCATTTTTGTTTGATACATGCCATGCCTATTCCGGGTCGGAGTGTCCTCCATATATCATAGACTATTGAGGGCAAGTGCGCACCTCCTCCCTTTTTAAAATAAGAAGTATTAAGCAGGATTTACACCGTCTAACGGTTCGTCACACAAGATTGTCAAACGGCTCGAAGAGGTGGAGTCAGTCACAGATGCATAAAGTTTGTGGTCAATGAAGCCCGGTCCACAAAAGTAAGGCCAGAACAAACTTTCTTTGAATCGTTCGGCAAAGGTGTTCGACAACCAAATACCTGATCACACGTTCGAGCAGCACTTCAAACACTTGCCTGTCGATCCACGATCGACAAACCATTTAACCGTGTAAACCTGCCTTTACTGTTTTCATTTCCTAGTAAAAGATACGTAATCGGTTTTATTTATTTATATTATTTTATTTTTCTTATTTTTGGGGGACACATTACTATAGTTACTAGAGGGGCACTCAGTAGAGCACAGACCTACGACAGGGAGGCTTAGTTATCGACTTTTTAGACAGATTTTGGACGTTTTGCTTGTCCGTGAGCTTGACCTTTGACCTTCCGACATTTAATCATTTCCAGCTCTTTTCATAACAGCTAAAAAACCCAGCAAGTTTCATTACTTTGCTATTAAGATTGTACCCGTATGGTTGGTGAACGGAATTTGTCCTATTGCTTGACCTTAGACTCGACCTTGACCTGACACCTTAACATGTAATAATTGGGGTGGATTTTCATACAATCAAGCATGAACTAAGTTAGAAGTCTCTGTGATAACGATGTCCAAACTTATGGCTGATTATGTGAATTGGAAATTTTGCGTGACTGTGACCTTGACCTTTGACCTTGTCCCTCCAAAATTTAATCATTTCATGCGTTTTACTTAACTGTTAATCTCGGCAAGTTTCATTACTCTACTATTGAAATTGTGGCCACGAAGCTGGTCACAAACAAACACACGCACACAAACAAATACACACAGAGGGGTTAAACATAACCTCCTTCCAACTTCTGAGTGGCCAAAGATGGTGCTTGAAAGACTATATGAACTTAGCGAGGAAAAAATGAAAAAAAAAAGTAACAAAGGAAAGATTCTTCTGTTGTTTGCAGATTTCAATGACCGGAGGACGCTCGATGGAAAGAGGAGACTCTTAGAGGGCGCACTTGGACTAAAGGAGAGAGAGAGAGAGAGAGAGAGAGAGAGAGAGAGAGAGAGAGAGAGAGAGAGAGATACCAAAAATCCAAAACAATATTTTCTGGTGTATCTAAACGTAAAACTACAAAAAATATATTCAGCCTTATTCTTAAAAATCCTATCTGCCTCTCTCTCTCTCTCTCTCTCTCTCTCTCTCTCTCTCTCTCTCTCTCTCTCTCTCTCTCTCTCTCTCTCTCTCAGTTTTGTATCTGTGTGCCGGTGAGTGATTAAACTTTTGCGGCCCTATAAATATCATGATTTAACGCGGATAACAAAAGGCTATCGAGTGCAATATAGCTACAAGTTTTCGTGAATAGTCAGCGATTAGTTTGAGGTCGGAGAAGTGGGATAAAACGTCGGCATAGAATAGTTATCTTGTGAATTACTAAAAATCTAATCAAGATGGCTATGTACAACACGGGCAAGGCTTGGAGAGACATCGCTGGACTCAGCAAAAATAAATTCCATGAGTTGGCGAAACAGGAGCTCGACCGTCTGATAACAGAGGTCACTAGTAACGTCAACCAATGTGACGGAAGAATATTCGCAGACATATTGAAACAATATGATCCAATAAACTGGAGCAAATCTGCGGAAAACATCAGCAAAATAATAGAAGAAATTCCAAAGAAAATCCAAGTGTTAAAGAAACTTATAAAGAAAGTCTACATCAATCAACACATTCCATCAAAGAACAATAAGAAGTCCAATATGGTGAATATGCTGATTGATGCAATGGGAAAAAGAATGCCAAAATGGTGTAATACATGTAAGATATGGTATTCCATTAATAATCCTCAACAATTGATTAGAAAATGTGATGCCTGTCATGTCCCAACACATCCCACATGTGCTGAAATACAGCAAAAAATAAAAAATAAAGACACAAAGGTATTCTGCTCAACATGCTTAGTCTGGATAGAAAATATAATTAAGTCGAGACTAAATCTGCAAATAGTTGAAGATAAAGAAGAGGAAGAAGAAGAAACAGAAGAAGAAGAAGAAGAAAAAGAAGAAGAAGAGAACAATGAACAGGATATGTGTAAGGATGCAGAAGAAATCATTGATATAACCTATGATGCCATCCAACAACATACTTATGAAGAAATAAATTACCAGATGAAAACAAATAATAGACCCAAGAGACTCTACCCGGACCTACATAATTTTAGGGAAGAGCAAGAACAAGAAAAAATAGAAAAGAAGGATATAGTCTGCAATATGCTGAAAAGAGGGAATTGCAGATTTGGCGAAAGATGCTACTACAAGCATCCAAAGATATGCCATAATTATGAAATATATGGTAAATGTGCGTATTTAGACGGATATGGAGACGAATGCAGAGATCTCCATCCAAAAATATGCAAAAACCTAAAAGAAGGAAAAGGATGCATTTACAACAAAAAATGTCGATATATGCATCCTGCAACCATGAATGAAAGTAAGAAAACTCAGCAAACTGAAAAGAAAAATGAAAGCAAAAAAGAAACAAAAAAAGAAACAAAAAAGCAGGCCGTGTATATACCGCGCTTTGAACCAAGAGCCCCAAGATATGAGGCCTTTCAACCTAAACCGGCACATGTAGAACCCAACTACAAAGAATGCATCTATAATGCCAGGGGTTGGTGCAGATATGGGGACAGTTGCAGGTATACACACACAAATAAATATGAAGGCGAAAGAGCAAATATAATAGAAAAGTTGGATTTTTTAATGGCAGAATTCCGGGAAATGAAGAAAAGAACATCATATCAGAACAGGAAGGAAGCATGGGAGAATCCATATTATTACCAATATTAAATAATGGGGATGAAACACAAACCATAATAGTAATGAATGCACAGGGTTTAGTCACGAGTAACTCTAAAAGGAAAATAGAGTTCTTAGAAGAACTAACCCAAATTGAAAAAATAGATATATTAAATATAAGTGAAACATGGTATTCCCAAGAGACTGGCAGTGATGACCAGATAAAGGGTTTCCAAACTTATAGATCAGACAGAAAAAATAGGAATCAAGGGGGAACCGCAATATATGGAAGAGACATAAATCAAGGAAAAGTATGTGAAAAATACAGCAACACAGAATGTGAATTGATTGCGGTAGAATTTGAATTTGAAAAACTAATGAATATTGTAGTTTACAGACCCCCAAACACTAAGGAGTTTGACATAATAATAGAAAAAATAGATGGTATATGTAGAAACCATAAAGACTGGAATATACTCCTATCCGGAGATTTTAACTTTCCTTTCGTGGATTGGAAAGAACGGATAGAAGAAAGTGGTTGTATGTATACATATAAAAAAGATAGTAATAGTAGCGCAGAAGATAAGAGGCAATTTGAAAAGCTTCAAGATATGCTATTAGAACATAATATGCAACAAATAAACCACATTCCAACAAGAAAGGAAAATGTCCTAGATCTAGTATTTGTGAATGAGGTGAATTATGTTAAAGAAATAATAGTGTATAACACGGGAATTTCAGACCACAATGTCATAGAATTGATAGTTCATTCCAAAGCAAGTGATCACAGAATTAATAAAAACACAAAACTTTGGGAAGGATATGGAAAATATAACTTTTACAGTAAGAATATAAAATGGTCAGAAATAAATGAAGAACTGGATAAAGAATGGAAAAATGTATTTATAAGTGATAATATACAGGTAAATACGGATATACTGTACAAAATACTGGAGAAAATTGTTGAAAAATATGTACCGAAAAAAAACAATAAACAAAAGACGTGCATACCAAGAGACAGAAGGATCTTATTTCAGAAAATTAAAAAGTGGAAGAAAAATCTTGCAAAAGAAAAAAATGTGTGGAAAATGAGGGAAATAAAATGTAAGATAGAAAATGCAGAACAAAAGATTATGCAGTCGAAAGAAAATGAAAAAAGGGACTTAGAAGAAAGGACACTTCAAAATATAAAAAGAAACCCCAAAGTACTTTACTCCTATGCAAAAAAGATGAATAAAAGGAGAATAGAAATAGGCCCTCTAAGAATTGAAGGACGGCTAACGAATGAAAAAAAGGAAATGTGCAACATATTAGCAGAAAAATATAAGAGTGAGTTCACGCCAAGAATTGCGAATGAGAATAATGAAACAGAAATGAGAGAAGAAAATGTTGAATATCTAACGGATATAGATATTAATGAAGCAGATATTGTCACGGCTATAAACGAAATTAAAAATGGATCGGCAGCCGGACCAGATGGAGTTCCAGCGATTTTGTTAAAAAAAACTGCAAACACTATCGCGAAGCCACTTGCAATACTGCTAAGACAGAGTATAGATATGAGCGAGATATATGTTAAACATAAATTAGCTTATATAACCCCTATCTTCAAAAGTGGATCAAGACTAGAGGCAAGCAATTATAGACCTGTTAGTCTAACATCACATATTATGAAAGTGTATGAGAGGGTAATAAAAAAGAAAATAATGAACCATTTGGTCAAAAATAATTTGTTTAATATGGGTCAACACGGTTTCGTACCTGGAAAAAGTACACAGACCCAACTGATAGCTCACTATGAAAACATATACAATAATATGATATATGAAAAAGACACAGATGTGATCTATCTAGATTTTGCAAAAGCCTTTGACAAGGTAGACCATAACATATTGGAGAAAAAAATGAGAAAGCATAATATTGTGGGAAAGATAGGAAAATGGGTAAAAGAATTCCTGCAAAACAGAAAACAGATAGTGGTTGCAAATGACGAGAAATCAGATGAAGCCCAGGTAATATCTGGTGTGCCCCAAGGTACGGTATTAGCTGCACTGCTATTTGTTATTATGATCTCAGACATAGACTGTGATGTTGAAAACTCCGTAGTGAGAAGTTTCGCCGATGACACAAGAATAAGTAGAGAAATTACTTGTGATGAAGATAGGAACTCACTACAAAGAGATCTAAACAAAATATATGAATGGGCGGAGATAAATAGGATGGTATTTAACTCCGATAAATTTGAATCAATAAATTATGGAAACAGAGAAGGAATGGTGTATGCATACAAGGGACCTAATAATGAGACAATCACAAACAAGGAAGCAATCAAAGACCTTGGTGTAATTTTAAATAGGAATATGTTATGCAACGACCAAATAGCAACACTGTTGGCTAAATGTAAAGCAAAAATGGGTATGTTATTCAGACACTTTAAAACAAGAAAAGCTGAACACATGATTATGCTTTACAAAACTTATGTGCGTAGTACACTCGAGTACTGCAATGTGATATGGTACCCACACTACCAAAAGGATATTGCGCAAATAGAGAGTGT
>NC_090750.1:10901760-10904260 GCF_036898095.1 Palaemon carinicauda
CTCTCTCTCTCTCTGACACTCAGTTTGCGAGGTGAGTTTTCCGTATTAGAGTCTAAGACTCAAGGAGGAGGGATGGATGAGCTTGTTCCTCGAATATGGAGTAGTATATCCCTGCTCAAATTAACCACAAAATGCGTGTTTGGCCGTCAATCGTGCTTTGGGGATAACAGCTATGGTATAAGAATGAAGGAAGACAAAATGTAGACGGGATTGTCAGTGACACCATCAAAAGTAATTGTACGACACAAGTATTCTCATCAATCCAGCGTGAAAAAAAAAAAAAAAAACATTCTGTATATAATTTGTTTGTGTATATATGTGCGATTTTTTGTGTCAGGGTCTCTTGAACAGGAAACCGGATAACAGTAAAAAGTATTGATTCCTTGCATATTCAAGCTCCTCGTCCACCAAGATTGATTGATTGATTGATTGATTGAAAGTTTTCTGGCATCCTGACATCTAAGGTCATTGACGCCGATACCATTTACTGTATATGAAAATTAAAAGCAAATTCAATTAAAACCATAAAAATTAAGAAGTCTTTACAATGGTTAAATAGTTTTCAGAAGACCTGCTTCTGAAATAAATCTAAAAATTCCGCTCGCATAGTAAGACACATCATGTCCAAGAATCTTGGCAAGGATAAACCTGCCATCCTCACCTCGAGCCTCAAACAGATATCTATTTCTTAAGTTAGTAAAATTAGGGCATTCGGTCAACAAATGCCTCACTGTTAAAGGTACTAAGCAGTCCTCGCAATACGGTTGGTGTTGGCCCTTCAGCAGAAACTCGTGTGTCAACCGTGTGTGACCAATACGGAGACGACAAAGAGTCGTCTCCCATTTTCGGGGAATCATGTTATACCTCCAAGGTGATATGATATTTGTTACTTCCCTCATTTTATTGCCATCTTGACTATCCCAGTGCTGTTGCCATTTATCACATACCAATTTCTTGATGTAAGGTAGGAAATCGTTACATGGAATGGGATACCTCCTTGGTAGCAACTCGGATGCCGCATTCTTCGCCAGTAAATCTGCCTTCTCATTCCCAGACACACCTACATGTGCTGGAACCCAACAAAATCGAACAGTTATACCTTTCCGTCCAATAATAAAAAGCCATTCTAAAATCTTTAAAACTAGAGGGTTACTAGAATTAAAAACTTCTAAAGCCTGAAGAACACTCCTTGCATCACTAAAAATTGTAAAATTACCCTCCTTTTCCAAAGCTATTTTCTCAATAGCGGTTAATATGCCATACAGTTCGGCAGTAAATATGGAAGCTGTTAGAGGAAGTGCACCTCTACAGTTAAAATCATTACTATGTACTCCAAATCCAACGCCAGCATCAGATTTGGAGCCATCAGTATATATAAAAGTCGATCCTCTATGTTCTTCAACATGTTCCATAAAAAGAGACCTGGATTCTAAGTCAGTCAAATTCTTCTTAACTCCAATAAAGTATCTACAAAAAGATATGTCAGGTAATTTCCATGGAGGCGTTGATGATACCTTGAATGGAAGCACCTTATTTCTAATTATATCCACATTGTTTAATAATTGGTTAACCCGAAACCCAAAAGGTTGAGGAGATTTTGGGTGCAACTCAAAGTAGGTTGAGTGCCTTACAAGGCTTGCAGTTTGAAAGGCTGAAGAATTGGGGAGTCTTTGCAATCTAAACCAATACCGAATAATAGAGGACATTCGGTAAAGGTCCAGAGGCAACTCCCCAGCATCAACAAGGAGACTTGTGATAGGGGAGGTTCTAAAGGCTCCTGTGGACAATCTAATGCTAGCATGATGTATTGAATCTAGTATTTTTAACCGGCTTGGGGTTGCTGAGGAGTATATTTCGCATCCATAACTAATTTTGGAAAATATCAAGGCCTTGTATAATTTTAAAATTGTATTGCGGTCTGCCCCCCATGATGTATGGGACAGGACTTTTAAAAGATTCATAGCTTCAACACATTTAGCTTTTAATGTTTTTAAGTGAGAAACCCATGTAAGCCTACAATCAAATATCAACCCTAAAAATTTTGCTTCACTTGCACATGGGATCCGTTGACCTTTGATGTATATATCCGGGTCTGGATGTACTCCCCGTATACGACAGAAAACAAAAGAATTAGATTCTGCTCCACAATTTCACCTTTTCCGTTTACCTTTTGTAAAGAGCTTGTCAGGTTATCTTACAAATTGTTGAGATGTTAATATATATATATATATATATATATATATATATATATATATATATATATATATATATATATATATATATATATATATATATATATATACAGTATATGTCTAAATAGCAATGTGTTTCAGGAATGTTTACTGCTCTATAAAGCGATTTAAATATCTTAATATTAGATATGGGAGCAAAGGAATCTTTTTTTTTTTCTTTTTTGTATTAGGTCACTGTTTTGTAGAGTTTTCCGCCTATAATTTTTGGGCATTTAGTTTTATACCATAATTGTTACACCTGGAAATAT
>NC_090750.1:10914260-10919260 GCF_036898095.1 Palaemon carinicauda
AGTGTCAAGTGCCATTTTTGGTTTTGCAAGAAGTAGCATTTCCCGCTCGAGCTTTGATTTCTTTTGCAACAATGCAAGATTTTGGCATAGTTTTTGATTGTCAAGACAGAAGATTAGTTCTAAAGGGAAATAATCAGGAAGTCTGTTTCCAACTTGTTGATGACAAGTCCACTACAAATTTGGCCAATTTGCAGGGGACCGCTTCGATAGTTGAAACACACTCCGATTCAGAAAGAGAAAGGGAAATCAAAGTAAAATCAGAAGAAAGGGAGAAAGAAGAGAATTTAGCAATTGCACCTAGAAAGGGAGAAATTACTTCTTGTAAAGGTAGCACACATACTAAGGATGAAAATGTCGACAGAGAATCTGAGAGAATAGATAAAAGGGAATTCCAAGAAGTTTTGCTGCTAGGCACATTGAATTCACAAGAATTAAGACACTTAAGAGAAACAGAATCTCAAAAAGGAGGAGATGAAGATTCATGTTTTTGTACTCAAGTACAAACTGGGGAAATAAGTCTGATCAGCACAGCAGATGCAAACAAAATAAGATTTAGGCTAGCTAGAGATGTAGTACTACTGCCCAATACTCTTACTAGAGTATATTTGATAACCCGCCTACACACTAATAATGATGTAATCTTGACCCCAGAAGGATTACCAGAATATGTCAGAATGGATAACTCATTAGTTCAGATGGAGGGATTAGCCTGTACTACTTATGTCATGAATTATTCTGATAAAAGACTCCATTTGTTAGCGGGTACAGAATTTTGTACAGGAATAGAAGTTACACACAAAATGATTCCGTTAGAGGAGGAAGCATTCTTTACCATAGGAAACATTGATGCAGGAATAGATAGGGAGATAGATAACACCGATTTTCCTGAGTACCGTAAAAGGTTAATAGAAACCTTAAATAAATATAGGCCGGGCATAGCAATTACAGGTGATAGGTTAGGTAGGACTGAGGTGTTAAGACATAAGATAATCCTAGATGATGGAGCTAAACCCTTTTTCATACCTAATTATAAATTACCTATCAGCCAACGTCCAATAGTAGATAAAATGATAGAAGAAATGAAAGAAGAAGGAGTGGTCATACCCTCTAAATCACCTTATAATTCTCCCATGTTGTTGATTCCAAAGAAAGATGGAAGTTACAGATTAGTGATTGATTATCGCAAGTTGAATGCGAACACAGTTCCTGATAGGATGCCCATGCCTGTAATAAACGATGTTTTGGCTCAGTTAGGAGGAGCAAAGATCTTCTCATCCTTAGATCTACTAAGTGGATATTGGCAAGTACCTTTAGACGAAGAATCAAAGCCATTAACTGCCTTCAGCACACATAAAGAACACTTAGAATTTCAGGTAATGCCATTTGGGTTAACATCAGCTCCATTGACTTTTGTAAGGTTAATGTTACAGATCTTAGGAGACATAGAGAATGTGTCAGTCTATTTAGATGATGTCATTATATTTAGCAAAGATATAGAGAGCCATTTCGGAACCATAGAAATCGTTTTAGAACGACTAAGACTGGCAGGATTAAAGATAAAGGTTAAGAAATGTCAATTCTTGAGGAAATCATTAGAATATTTAGGACATGTGATCAGTGCTGATGGATTGCGCATGCAGGAAGGAAAAATAAAGGCGATTGTGGAATATCCTGCTCCACAAAATTTGAAAGGTGTAAGAAGATTTTTAGGGATGATAGGATACTATAGACCATTTGTCAAAAATTTTGCTACTATAGCTAAACCATTGACAGAATTAACTAAGAAGGATGTAGAGTTTGAATGGAAAGCAGAGCAAGAGGAGGCTTTTCAAAAGTTGAAGGAGAAATTAATCCAAGATCCTATCTTAGTGTATCCAGACTTTAGCAAGCAATTTTACTTAGCATGTGATGCTTCAAATACAGGAATAGGAGCAGTTTTGTTACAGAAGGCAAAAACCCGAATGAGGGTAGTATATTATGCAAGTAGAGTCCTGAATGCGGCCGAACGAAATTACAATACCACAGAAAAGGAATGTTTAGCCATTTATTGGGCACTGAGAAAGTTTCGGCACATTTTGTTAGGACACAAAGTAAATGTACTTACTGACCATAAACCCATCTGTGACCTATTTAAGAAAAGAGCTTTCACTAATAACTTAAAGTTTAATCGATGGTTTATTAGTGTGCTAGAGTTTGCTCCAGAATTTAGATACATTCCAGGTAAGTTTAATACTTTAGCAGATGGATTATCTAGAGCACAAGAGGATACTGAAAGAATTATCACAACTAACACCTTTTGTTTCAGCTGTCAGGTCGTAGACTTAGATTTGGAGAGAGTTAAAATAGAACAAGAGAAACAAGAAAGTATCAGGAAAATAATAGGAGATTTGCTACAAGATGAAACCTCTAGGTCAGATTTTGAATTAATAAATGGGATATTATATAAGAAGGCTAAGGATAGGAGTGCTTGCTCTAGACTATATGTGCCTGACACCCTGACTAAAGAAGTATTAACTCTAACACATACCCACAAGTTGGCAGGACATCCAGGAATCAAAAAGACTCTGAGAACAATAAATAGAAATTATTTTTGGCCTAAGTGCAGCGAAGAAGCAAAGCAATTTGTAAATGAATGTCAAACTTGTAATAGGCATAAAGGTCATGTAAATGTCAGAGCTCCTTTAGAAAAATATCCTAGTAATTTAAACCCTTTTGAGGTAGTTCAGATGGATCATATAGGACCCTTTCCAAAAACTTTGAGAGGAAATAAATATATACTGGTATTCATTGATTATTTGACTCGGTATTTAGAAATTGTCCCAGTCAGAGATAGAACTGCAGTTTCTGTTGCAGAAGCTTTAAAGACCAGAATACTCACAAGACATTCGTGTCCGGAGGTACTTTTGTCGGACAATGCACCCGAATTCACCAGTGAGGTAATGAAAAAGCTTTGTGAATTTTTTGAGATAAAGAAATGCGAGATAACCCCTTATAAGCCGAGTTCAAATGGGACAGTGGAAAGGGCCAATAAGAAGATACTGGATGTACTGCGAACTATCATTAGTCCAACTACAGAAGATTGGGACCTAGCGCTAGAGGACGTTCAGTTTACTTTGAATAACACAGTAAATGAGACAGTAGGAGAAACCCCACACTTTTTGCTTTATGGTTATCAGAAAAGACTGCCAAACTCATTGTTAGATGACGCAAAACCTCCTAGGCACACATATGATTACCAGGACTATATAGCTTGGAAACTGCAAAGAACCTTTCAAATAATAAGACAAACCAGACAATCTTTAGAAAAGGGCCAACAGGTAAATAAGAAATACTATGACACAACTAGTTCCATGACTGACCTGAAGATAGGCTCACAAGTATATATAAAGGTACATGTAAAGGAAGGACCAAATGAAAAGGTATCTCCCAAATTTGAAGGTCCTTATAGAGTGTTAGAAAGGGAAAGGAATAATAAATTTAAGCTGATACATGAACAGAATTTAGATGTAAGGTATGCCCATTGGAATCATATGAAGGTTGTAAAAACTAATCCATGGTCCTCTCAACTTCTACAGGAAGTGGTGGAAAAACTTCCTTCTGATCCTACCCCTGGTGGTCGGTATCACTTGCGAAATAGACATTAAAAGTGGGGCCTTGATACAAAATCATGGAAAAGGTGAACTGTTAACAGATTTTGCTGTAGTAAAAATTAATGTCAATTCAATATTAGAAAGGGAAGAACATTTGAACCAGTTAGATAAAGAACTACGGAAGTGCATACTAACCCATAGTGATTCTGCCTTTGTAGAAGTATTAAGAAATTTACAGGGTAAAATTGAAGACATTGTCAGGCCTCAAAGAAACAAGAGATCTTTGTTACCTTTTGTAGGAAGTGCATTTAGTGCTTTGTTTGGAGTGGCTACAGAAAACGATGTAAAAGGTTTGACTGATCGTGTAGAACTAATCGAGAAATGGGCTAATCAGAAGGGTAATCTTATAAGTACTCTAATAGAAAATAATAATAAGAATGTAGAGAACATAAAAAAGATGGTGGAATTTATTAATCAAGTTAACGTGAATGTTTCTGATAAAATAGGTGACATAGAACAAGTGTTTAAGTTGATTCATGAAGTAGAAATCGAGATTGGTGATCACAAGGAATCTGTGAACGGACTAATAAATGCACAAAAGGGAATACTCAGCCCTGCTATCATTTCTCCAAAAACTTTGAAAGAAATTATCGATTGGTGTATGGTAAATAGCCATTCCAAGCCTTTGCTAGAAGATATATTTTGGTATTACACCATGTCAACTGTGAAAGTAACAAAAGGGTATTTGTTGGTATTGATCCCCTTCAAGGGTATGAATTTGTTTGACCTATATACAATACATCCTTTCCCAGTTAAGATAGGAAATGCAACAATAATTTGGAACCATCCGAAGGTTCGTCTAGCATTGGATAAGAACAAGTTGTTGATGGTTATTTTAGAAGAAGGTGATTTAGAACAGTGTGTGTTGATAAGTGAAAGTCAATCCATGTGCAATTTTGTGCAAATTAAACAACCTATGAGCAATTTTCCGTGTATCCAAGGTATTTTCTTTGAGAATTATGAGTTGGTGAGAGAGTGTAAATTTGAAACCTTTGCTTTGCCATACAGGGCATTACGTTTAGGTAATGAGATTTTTGTTTATGTACAAAGTACTAAAAATGCAGAAGTTACTTGTGATGGGAAGACTCAAACATTTCAGTTAGGAAACTTGAAGTCATTTGCAGATTCTTGCTCAGTAGTGATAAATGATTATCTCTATTATGTACCAAGTGTGTTTTTGCATTATGAGTTAAATCAATCTTCCATTGCAAAGAGTTACGAGAACAAGATTAATCATTTTCAGCTAGACAAATTAACAGTGGTAGAAAATGTGGCAATGCCACTTGATAATGATTATGTTCTGTTTTACAAGCAAGATGTTGCACCATTTCTAACTATGTGTAATGTGTT
>NC_090750.1:10945193-10990193 GCF_036898095.1 Palaemon carinicauda
CAGACACCGAAACCCCAGCGGATTCAGCGAACCAGGCCTCCCCGGCGACAATCCGAGACTCACCCTCCAGGAGCCCCTACTGCAGCCACGGACCAAGAACCCAGCGCTGTTGCTAGCCCAGCTGAAGAGCCAACCTCCAACGCTGTTCAATCTCCTCCCCAACCCCCAGCAATATCTGCCATCTTATCCCTGGCAGAGGCCCTGCCAGTGGATACCTTGATCCCCCTAGTACTGCAACTACTAGTCAAAGTCTGGTCCCTTGCTCAGACTCCCTCCTCTGTAATTCATTCCCTCCTCAGTCCCTTAGTTTCACCCTCCCCGGTGCAGAGATAGGCATCTATGCTTAAATCTGCCACTTTTTCCTACTACTCGAATTCTTCCCTCCTCTCCCAGTCTCTCCTACTTACTGGGACTTACTGCTATCAACACTTTTACCTACTACTGAAACCTTTCATTTCGGCTCCAAGTGGTCCTGCTTCTTGGTCCGCAAGGTCATGCCCTTGGTGCTGAGCGACCACACTGGCAACCACGCTCAAGGGGCTGAGCAGTTGCAAGACCTATCTTTGCCAACCTGGCGACTATGCTCAAGGGGCTGAGCGGTCGCACCTGCAGCTACGCTCAAGGAGCTGAGCGGCTGCAAATCCAGACATGAGAGACTGGTACTGCTGTGACACTATTGCCTACTTAGGGCAATAAATACTACGGGCTGCTACACAAAAGCCCGTGTCCAGCAGTGAGGCTGGGCAATCTTTTAACTTAGTACCTATTTTTTTGTGTTTGATCACCTACGGGCCGAACAATAGAAAGGCCCGTGCCAACAAGAAGTGTTGGCTTTAATACACCAACAACAACAACAAGTGATCTCTCTCTCTTCCTAGTAAGTCGCTCTGTTTACCAGGTCTAAAGACCTACTTAACTGGCCGGTCTCCTTGACGAACAACGAGTGGCGGCTGCCTATACATTAACTGAGGAACGGCGATTACTCAAGACCGAGGAATTGAGGGGAGACATTTACCCCTAAAAACGAAGGACGACGAACAGAACTATTACGGCCGCACCTGATCGACTGTGAGTGTGTTTGGCGAGACGTCCCAGAGCGACAGCAGCGTAACGTCCCAGAGTGACCGAGGCATGACTAGAACATCGCGCCAGCCTTCCCAACACCTGACGAAGGCTCATACTCCAGCGATGGCATTAGGCCTACGATTGACGTATAGGCCCAATTAAACAAGGATACATCCAACTCTTCAGCCAGTGTCAAGACTTCTAAATTCAACGCTACCTGTTAATGTAAAAACAATTCTTTTTAGACTGCTTGTAAGTGATTGTTCAAACCCCCTTTTTTATGTCTAGTAAAGAAAGAAACCAGCATTCGTATCCCTCACCCACGTTACTTTTCTTATGTAAATTCTGAGAGAAACATTAAATATTAACAGGAATCGATTAAATTACAGTTAATAAATAGTAAGTAAAAGGTAAAATAAAAGACAATAATAAGAAGATTTATTGAGAAGATTTATTGCAAGAGAACCCGAAGGAATCATCACAAATGGTGGCAACGTTAAGGGATACTGTGTCGTGTTTTATTAAGAGTTTGAACTAATACTGGCATTATTTCAGATAAGTGCTGAAACCCCTTGTAAGTGTCGAAGAATTTCGAAACATAATCTCAAGAAAATAGAGGGAAACCAAAAGGAGTCGGTGAACCAATGGATATGTGAGTAGTTTGCATGGTTTTGTTCACTCTCTTGTTTTGTATAATTAATAATGTCTCTCTATAGAATAGGAAGTTAGGGAATTTGTCTCTCGTAAGAAAAATTTTGGTGTGTTTTAATTTTTCCTTTTTTTTAAAAGTGGGCTATGAGTCTTGATAACATTTTCCAAAGACTAACACAATACCAGTACGACTTGAGATTAACTGCAGACAGACGGTCGCGAAGTGCTAGTGTACGAAGACGTCAAAATTTGACTAGAAATACAAATTTGAGTAACCGAAGTTCGAGTCCTTTAAGAGCAAATACCGTCGATATGAATTCCGCTGGGCTGATCACACAAACCACACGGTTTTGTGGAAATGTAGGTAGGAATAATCCTGACAAACAAAGATTAGAGAAATACAATATAGATAAGTGGTTAGCGAATACAGAGAATAGGATCGCTAGTTTTAAAAGAACTGATGAAGTAGCAAAAATCAAACAGGCCATGTTGTTAGTCAACGTAGATGTAGGGGATGCTCACCCTACATTAAACGGTAAGGCTTTTGAAAACATTACAACTTTCAACGAGTTCAAGGAGGAATGCAGACTATTGTGGTGATCGGCCAAGGAAACCGATCGGTTGTTGAACTTGTATAGGTTTACCTCAGCTAAATTTGAAGGTGATTCCATGCCCAGTTTGTATACCCAGGTTCTGAATCATTTAGGAGTAGTTAGGGAAGATATTGTGTCATTACCCACAATCACGGTAGGAGACAGAATGCAGTTTAGTGAGGATAATAACAAACTGGTATATTTAGATGAAATTCTGACTTATGTGGCCTACGGTACATTGTATGCAGCCTTTGGTGAAAGGGAAAGAAAGGCTTTCAAAGACCTAAAGTTAGATCCTGCCAAGAAACTAACAAAAACGTTGAGCCAAATTCAGGAAATCATCAAGAAAAACGAGACCCAAATTGACGAGGTTACTTTTTCGGCGAATACCAAACAAAGGAGGTATCAGAATTACAGGGAAGATAAAAATAACGAGACCGGTATGAATAAATATTACCATAAAAATTATCAAAATAACCAGCCCCCTTCCAAGTCAAATGAACAAAGCAGAGGAAATTATAGTAAAAATATATAAATCTAAAGGGAATTACCATCATAAGGGAGCTAGACCAAAGAATAGGTATTGCCAATATTGTCAAAGAGGAGGTCACACAGACCAAGAATGTTGGTACCAAGGTAAGAAACATAATAAACCCTCCGAAAATACTCCTCAGGCACAGGCAAAGGATAACTCAAACCCTAGTAATTACTCCGAAGAAAAACAAGGTAATAGAAAGTGACTAGAAGAGCAGGATAGGAGTCCAGGAAATAGGGAAAACAAAGAATGGAAGGATGCTGCAGGTAGCGGAGGTACATCCACGTTGCCAGCAACATATTTATCCTTCCGACAGCAATCATTACCTAAAATAAATATCAAGATAGAAGGTAAAAAATGTCTTAGTTTGTTAGATTCAGGAAGTACTGTAAATCTCATAGGGCTCTATACCTTAACTGACTATTTGAATATACCTATTTCGTGATTAGGAGGGAGGATACATTAGTTCAGGGAATAAATGGCAATCAGCTTAACAATGTAGGAGCCATAGATTTAAACATTGAAATGTTAGAGAAGAAGTGTCAAGTGCCATTTTTGGTTTTGCAAGAAGTAGCATTTCCTGCTCGAGCTTTGATTTCTTTTGCAACAATGCAAGAATTTGGCATAGTTTTTTATTGTCAAGACAGAAGACTAATTCTAAAGGGATGACAAGTCCACTGCAAATTTGGCCAATTTGTAGGGGACTGCTTCGATAGTTGAAACACACTCCGGTTCGGAAAGAGAAAGGGAAATCAAAGTAAAATCAGAAGAAAGGGAGAAAGAAGAGAATTTAGCAATTGCACCTAAAAAGGCAGAAATTACTTCTTGTAAAGGCAGCACACATACTAAGGAAGAAAATGTCGACAAAGAATCTGTGAGAATAGATAAAAAGGAATTCCAAGAAGTTTTGCTGCTAGGCACATTCAACTCACAAGAGGTAAGACACTTAAGAGACACAAAATCTCAAAACGGAGGAGATGAAGATTCATGTTTTTGTACTCGAGTACAAACTGGGGAAATAAGTCTGATCAGCACAGCAGATGCAAACAAAATAAAATTTAGGCTAACTAGAGATGTAGTACTACTGCCCAATACTCTTACTAGGGTATATTTGATAACCCGCCTACACACAAATAATGATGTAATATTGACCCAGAAAGTTTGCCAGAATATGTCAGAATTGGATAACTCATTAGTTCAGATGGAGGGATTAGCCTGTACTACTTATGTCATGACTTATTCTGATAAAGGGCTCCATTTCTAAGCGGGTACCGAATTTTGTACAGGAATAGAAGTTATACATAAGATGATTCCGTTAGAAGAGGAAGCATTCTTTACCATAGGAAACATTGATGCAGGAATAGATAGGGAGATAGATAACACAGATTTTCCTGAGTACAGAAAAAGATTAATAGAAACCTTAAATAAATATAGGCAGGGCATAGCAATTACGGATGATAGGTTAGGTAGGACTGAGGTGTTAAGACATAAGATAATCCAAGATGATGGAGCCAAACCCTTTTTCATACCTAATTATAAATTACCTACCAGCCAACGTCCAATAGTAGATAAAATGATAGAAGAAATGAAAGAAGAAGGAGTGGTCATACCCTCTAAATCACCTTATAATTCTCCCATGTTGTTGATTCCAAATAAAGATGGAAGTTACAGATTAGTGATTGATTATCACAAGTTGAATGCGAACACAGTTCCTAATAGAATGCCCATGCCTGTAATAAATGATGTTTTGGCTCAATTAGGAGGAGCAAAGATCTTCTCATCCTTAGATCTACTAAGTGGATATTGGCAAGTACCTTTAGACGATGAATCTAAGCCATTAACTGCCTTCAGCACACATAAAGAACACTTAGAATATCAGGTAATGCCATTTGGGTTAACATCAGCTCCATTGAATTTTGTAAGGTTAATGTTACAGATCTTAGGAGACATAGAGAATGTGTCAGTCTATTTAGATGATGTCATTATATTTAGCAAAGATATGGAGCGCCTTTTCAGAACAATAGAATTCGTTTAGAACGGTTAAGACAAGCAGGATTAAAGATAAAGATTAAGAAATGTCAGTTCTTGAGGAAATCTTTAGAATATTTAGGACATGTGATCAGTGCTGATGGATTGTGCATGCAAGAAGGAAAAATAAAGGCTAATGTGGAATATCCTGCTCCACAAAATTTGAAAGGTATAAGAAGATTTCTAGGAATGATAGGATACTGTAGACCATTTGTCAAAAATTTTGCTACTATAGCTAAACCATTGACAGAATTAACTAAGAAGGATGTAGAGTTTGAATGGAAAGCAGAGCAAGAGGAGGCTTTTCAAAGGTTGAAGGAGAAATTAATCCAAGATCCTATCTTAGTGAATCCAGACTTTAGCAAGCAATTTTACTTAGCATGTGATGCTTCAAATACAGGAATAGGAGCAGTTTTGTTACAGAAAGCAAAAACCAGAATGAGGGTAGTATATTATGCAAGTAGAGTCCTGAATGCGGCCGAACGAAATTACGATACCACAGAAAAGGAATGTTTAGCCATTTATTGGGCACTGAGAAAGTTTCGACACATTTTGTTAGGACACAAAGTAAATGTACTTACTGATCATAAACCCATCTGTGACCTATTTAAGAAGAGAGCTTTCACTAATAACTTAAAGTTTAATCGATGGTTTATTAGTGTTCTAGAGTTTGCTCCAGAATTTAGATATATTCAAGGTAAGTTTAATACTTTAGCAGATGGATTATCTAGAGCAAAAGAGGATACTGAAAGAATTATCACGACTAACACTTTTTGTTTCAGCTGTCAGGTCGTAGACTTAGATTTGGAAAGAGTAAAAATAGAACAAGGGAAACAAGCAAGTATCAGGAAAATAATAGGAGATTTGCGACAAAACGAAACCTCTAGGTCAGGTTTTGAATTAATAAATGGGATATTATACAAAAAAGCTAAGGATCGGAGTGCTTGTTCTAGACTTTATGTATCTGTCACACTGACTAAGGAGGTATTAGCTATAACACATACCTACAAGTTGGCAGGACATCCAGGAATCAAAAAGACTCTGAGAACAATGAATAGATATTATTTTTGGCCTAAGTGCAGTGAAGAAGCAAAGCAATTTGTAAATGAAAGTCAAACTTGTAATAGGCATAAAGGTCATGTAAATGTCAGAGCTCCTTTAGAAAAATATCCTAGTAATATAAACCCTTTTGAGGTAGTTCAGAGGGATCATATAGGACCCTTTCCAAAAACTTTGAGAGGAAATAAGTATTTACTGGTTTTCATTGATTATTTGACTCAGTACTCAGAAATTGTTCCAGTTAGAGAGAGAACTGCTGTTTCGGTTGCAGAAGCTTTAAAGACCAGAATACTCACAAGACATTCGTGTCTGGAGGTACTTTTGTCGGGCAATGCACCCGAATTCACCAGCGAGGCAATGACAAGGCTTTGCGAATTTTTTGAGATAAAGAAATGTGAGATAACCCCTTATAAGCCGAGTTCAAATGGGACAGTAGAAAGGGCCAATAAGAAGATACTGGATGTACTGCGAACTATCATTAGTCCAACTACAGAAGATTGGGATATAGCTTTAGAGGATGTTCAGTTTACTTTGAATAACACAGTGAATGAGACGGTAGGAGAAACCCCACACTTTTTGCTTTATGGTTATCAAAAAAAAACCTGCCAAACTCCTTGTTAGATGACGTAAAACCTTCTAGGCACACACATGATTACCAGGACTATGTAGCTTGGAAACTGCAAAGAACCTTTCAAATAATTAGACAAACCAGACAATCTTTAGAAAAGGGGCAACAGGTAAATAAGAAATACTATGACACAACTAGTTCCAATACTGACCTGAAGATAGGCTCACAAGTATATATAAAGGTACATGTAAAGGAAGGACCAAATGAACAGGTGTCTCCCAAATTTGTAAGTCCTTGTAGAGTGTTAGAGAGGGAAAAGAATAATAAATTTAAGCTGATACATGAACAGAATTTAGATGTAAGGTATGCTAATTGGAATCATATAGAGGTTGTAAAAACTAATCCATGGTCCTCTCAACTTCTACAGGAAGTGGTGGAAAAACTTCCTTCTGATCCTACCCCTACTGGTCGGTATCACTTGCGAAATAGACATTAAAAGTGGGGCCTTGATACAAATACATGGAAAAGGTGAACTGTTAACAGATTTTGCTGTAGTAAAGATCAATGTCAATTCGATATTAGAAAGGGAAGAACATTTGAACCAGTTAGATACAGAACTACAAACGTGCATACTAACCCATAGTGATTCTGCATTTGTAGAATTATTAAGAAATTTACAAGGTAAAATTGAAGACATTGTCAGGTCTCAAAGAAACAAGAGATCTTTATTACCTTTTTTAGGTAGTGCATTTATTGCTTTGTTTGGAGTGGCTATAGAAAACGATGTTAAAGGTTTAACAGATCGTGAAGAACTAATCGAGAAATGGGCTAACCGGAAAGGTAATCTTATAAGTACTCTAATAGAAAATAATAATAAGTATGTAGAAAACATCATAAAGATGGTGGAATTTATTAATCAAGTTAATGTGAATGTTTCTAATAAGATAGATGACCTAGAACAAGTGTTTAAGTTGATTCATGAAGTGGAAATTGAGATTAATGATCATAAGGAATCTGTGAACGGACTAATAAATGCACAAAAAGGAATACTTAGCCCTGCTATCATTTCTCCAAAAACTTTGATAGAAATTATAGATTGGTGTATGGTAAATAGCCATTCCAAGCCTTTGCTAGAAGACATATTTTGGTATCATACTATGTCCACTGTGAAAGTAACAAAAGGGTATTTGTTAGTATTGATTCCTTTCAAGGGTATGAATTTGTTTGACCTGTATACAATACATCCTTTCCCAGTTAAAATAGGAAATGGATCAGTAAATTGGAACTATCCCAAGGTTCGTCTAGCATTGGATGAGAATAAGCTGTTGATGATTATTTTAGAAGAAGGTGAATTAGAACAATGTGTATTGATAAGTGAAAGTCAATCCATGTGCAATTTTGTGCAAATTAAACAACCTATAAGCGATTTTCCATGTATTCAAGGTATTTTCTTTGAGAATTATGAATTGTTGAGAGAGTGTAAACTTGAACTTTCAGTTTACCACACAGGGCATTACATTTAGGTAATGAAATCTTTGTTTATGTTCAAATTACTGAAATTGCAGAAGTTACTTGCAATGGGAAGAGTCAAACATTTCAGATAGGAAATTTGAAATCATTTACAGATTCTTGCTAAGTGGTAATACCTGATTATCTCTATTATGTACCAAGTGTGTTTTTACATTATGAATTAAATCAGTCTTCCATTGCAAAGAGTTATGAAACCAAGATTAACCATTTTAAACTAGACAAGTTGACAGTGGTAGAAAATGTGGCAATGCCAATTGATAATGATTATGTTCTGTTTTACAAGCAAGATGTTGCACCATTTCTGACTATGTGTAATGTATTTTTGATTGTGCTTATTACTCTGGTAACATATAATGTGGTGAAGTATTTGATTTTCAGAAAATTAGAAAGGATTAATGAGTTACTACTAGTTATTACTGGGAAACTTAGGGAATAAGTTTATTATTTTGTGGTATGAGGATTCTATAAGAATCCTAGTAGCTGGCCGAGTGGTGTCGAACACATGCTTATCTTTGGAGGAATTTCATGTGCAGAAGGTTCATGTATGTTATTAATGCCTTTATTCATGAGTTTTATTAATTAATAAGAAATAGAGAGACAAATGCAGTTGGTAGTAATTGTAAAGACATAGAAAGAATTGTGGAGAGACATGAGAGTGAACGAGAAGTTAGGTAGGGTGTTTTCAGTTAATTCTGCTGACTCCAGGGATCTTTCCCGTGAACAAGTCCCCTACGACAGGATCCGTTCTTGAATGACTCACGGAACCTAGACGAGCGAGGCGTGGTGGAAGCCGGCGAAAAGTCACGTGATTAAGGATAGCTTGACACGCCCAGGACGACGATATATAAGGAACTGTAAGAGGTGATCTCTCTCTCTTCCTAGTAAGTCGCTCTGTTTACCAGGTCTAAAGACCTACTTAACCTGCCGGGTCTCCTTGACGAACAACGAGTGGCTGCTGCCTATACAATAACTGATGCACGGCGATTACTCAAGAACGATTAGCAGCCGAGGAATTGAGGGGAAACATTTACCCCAAAAAACGAAGGACGACGAACAAAACTATTACTCCTGCACCTGATCGACTGTGAGTGTGTTTGGCGAGACGTCCCAGAGCGACAGCAGCGTGACGTCCAAGATTGACCGAGGCGTGACTAGAACATCGCGCCAGCCTTCCCAACACCTGATGAAGGCTCATACTTCAGCGACGGCAGTAGGCCTACGATTGACGTATAGGCCTAACTAAACAAGAATTCATCCAACTATTCAGCCAGTGTCAAGACTTCTGAATTCAACGCTACCTGTTAATGTAAAAACCATTTTCTTTATGACTGCTTGTGAGAAATTGTTCAAACCCCCTTTTTTATGTCTAGTAAAGAAAGAAACCAGCATTCGTATCCCTCACCCACGTAACTTTTCTTATGTAAATTCTGAGAGAAACATTAAATAGTAACAAGAATCGATTAAATTACAGTTAAGAAATAGTAAGTAAAAGGTAAAATACTAGACAAATAATAAGAAGATTTATTGAGAAGATTTATTGCAAGAGAACCCAAAGGAATCCTCACAAATGGTGGCAACGTTAAGGGATACTGTGCCGTGTTATATTAAGAGTTTGAACTAATACTGGCATTATTTCAGATAAGTGCTGAAACCCCTTGTAAGTGTCGAAGAATTTCGAAACATAATCTCAAGAAAATAGAGGGAAACCAAAAGGAGTCGGTGAACCAATGGATATGTGAGTAGTTTGCATGGTTTTGTTCACTCTCTTGTTTTGTATAATTAATAATGTCTCTCTATAGAATAGGAAGTTAGGGAATTTGTCTCTCGTAAGAAAAATTTTGGTGTGTTTTAATTTTTCCTTTTTTTTAAAAGTGGGCTATGAGTCTTGATAACATTTTCCAAAGACTAACACAATACCAGTACGACTTGAGATTAACTGCAGACAGACGGTTGCGAAGTGCTAGTGTAGGAAGACGTCAAAATTTGACTAGAAATACAAATTTGAGTAACCGAAGTTCGAGTCCTTTAAGAGCAAATACCACCGATATGAATTCCGCTGGGCTGATCACACAAACCACACGGTTTTGTGGAAATGTAGGTAGGGATAATCCCGACAAACAAATATTAGAGAAATAAAGTGTAGATAAGTGGTTAGCGGATACAGAGAATAGGATCGCTAGTTTTAAAAGAACTGATGAAGTAGCAAAAATCATACAGGCCATGTTGTTAGTCAACGTAGATGTAGGGGATGCTCACCCTACATTAAACGGTAAGTCTTTTGAAAACATTACAACTTTCAACAAGTTCAAGGAGGAATGCAGACTATTGTGGCGATCGGCCAAGGAAACCGATTGGTTATTGAACTTGTATAGGTTTACCTCAGCTAAATTTGAAGGTGATTCCATGCCCAGTTTGTATACCTAGGCTCTGAATCAATTAGGAGTAGTTAGGGAAGATATTTTGTCATTACCCACAATCACGGTAGGAGACAGAATGCAGTTTAGTGAGGATATAACAAACTGGTATATTTAGATGAAATTCTGACTTATATGGCCTACGGTACATTGTATGCAGCCTTTGGTGAAAGGGAAAGGAAGGTTTTCAAAGACCTAAAGTTAGATCCTGCCCAGAAACTCACAAAAACGTTGAGCCAAATTCAGGAAATCATCCAGAAAAACGAGACCGAAATTGACGAGGTCACTTTTTCGGCGAATACCAAACAAAGGAGGTATCAGAAATACAGGGAAGATAAAAATAACAAGACCGGTAGGAATAAAGATTACCATAAAAATTATCAAAATAACCAGCCCCCTTACAAGTCAAATGAACAAAGCAGAGGAAATTATAATGAAACATAATATAAATCTAGAGGGAATTATCATCATAAGGGAGCTAGACCAAAGAATAGGTATTGCCAATAATGTCAAAGAGGAGGTCACACAGACCAAGAATGTTGGTACCAAGGTAAGAAACATAATAAACCCCCCAAAAATACTCCTCAGGCACAGGCAAAGGATAACTCAAACCCTAGTAATTACTCCGTAGAAAAACAAGGTAACGGAAAGTGACTAGAAGAGCAGGATAGGAGTCCAGGAAATAGGGAAAACAAAGAATGGAAGGATGCTGCAGGTAGCGGAGGTACATCCACGTTGCCAGCAACATATTTATCCTTCCGACAACAATCATTACCTAAAATAAATATCAAGATAGAAGATAAAGAATGTCTTAGTTTGTTAGATTCAGGAAGTACTGTAAATCTCATAGGGCTCCATACCTTAACTGACTATTTAAATATACCTATTTCCGCAATTAGGAGTGAGGATACATTAGTTCAGGGAATAACTGGCAATCAGCTTAACAATGTAGGAGACATAGATTTAAACATTGAAAGGTTAGAGAAGAAATGTCAAGTGCCATTTTTGGTTTTGCGAGAAGTAGCATTTCCTGCTCGAGCTTTGATTTCTTTTGCAACAATGCAAGATTTTGGCATAGTTTTTGATTGTCAAGACAGAAGACTAATTCTAAAGGGAAATATTCATGAAGTCTGTTTCCAACTTGTTGATGACAAGTCCACTACAAATTCGGCCAATTTGTAGGGGGCCGCCTCGATAGTTGAAACACAATCCGGTTCAGAAAGAGAAAGGCAAATCAAAGCAAAATCAGAAGAAAGGGAGAAAGAAGAGAATTTAGCAATTGCACCTGAAAAGGGAGAAATTACTTCTTGTAAAGGCAGCACACATAATAAGGAAGAAAATGTCGACAAAGAATCTGGGAGAATAGATGAAAAGGAATTCCAAGAAGTTTTGCTGCTAGGCACATTGAACTCATAAGAGTTAAGACACTTAAGAGACAAAAAAACTCAAAACGGAGGAGATGAAGATTCATGTTTCTGTACTCGAGTACAAACTGGGGAAATAAGTCTGATCAGCACAGCAGATGCAAACAAAATAAGATTTAGGCTAGCTAGAGATGTAGTACTACTACCCAATACTCTTACTAGAGTATATTTGATAACCGGCCTACACACAAATAATGATGTAATATTGACCACAGAAAGTTTGCCAGAATATGTCAGAATGGATACTCATTAGTTCAGAGGGATTAACCTGTACTGCTTATGTCATGAATTATTCTGATAAAGGGCTCCATTTCTTAGCAGGTACCGAATTTTGTACAGGAATAGAAGTTATACATAAGATGATTCCGTTAGAGGAGGAAGCATTCTTTACCATAGGAAACATTGATGCAGGAATAGATAGGGAGATAGATAACACAGATTTTCTTGAGTACAGAAAAAGATTAATAGAAACCTTAAATAAATATAGGCAGGGCATAGCAATTACGGGTGATAGGTTAGGTAGGACTGAGGTGTTAAGACATAAGATAATCCTAGATGATGGAGCCAAACCCATTTTCATACCTAATTATAAATTACCTATCAGCCAACGTCCAATAGTAGATAAAATGATAGAAAAAATGAAAGAAGAAGGAGTGGTCATACCCTCTAAATCACCTTATAATTCTCCCATGTTGTTGATTCCAAAGAAAGAGGGAAGTTACAGATTAGTGATTGATTATCGCAAGTTGAATGCGAACACAGTTCCTGATAGAATGCCCATGCCTGTAATAAATGATGTTTTAGCTCCACAAAATTTTAAAGGTGTAAGAAGATTTCTAGGAATGATAGGATACTGTAGACCATTTGTCAAAATTTTTTCTACTATAGCTAAACCATTGACAGAATTAACTAAGAAGGATGTAGAGTTTGAATGGAAAGCAGAGCAAGAGGAGGCTTTTCAAAGGTTGAAGGAGAAATTAATCCAAGATCCTATCTTAGTGAATCCAGACTTTAGCAAGCAATTTTACTTAGCATGTGATGCTTCAAATACAGGAATAGGAGCAGTTTTGTTACAGAAAGCAAAAACCAGAATGAGGGTAGTATATTATGCAAGTAGAGTCCTGAATGCGGCCGAACGAAATTATGATACCACAGAAAAGGAATGTTTAGCCATTTATTGGGCACTGAGAAAGTTTCGACACATTTTGTTAGGACACAAAGTAAATGTACTTACTGATCATAAACCCATCTGTGACCTATTTAAGAAGAGAGCTTTCACTAATAACTTGAAGTTTAATCGATGGTTTATTAGTGTACTAGAGTTTGCTCCAAAATTTAGATACATTCCAGGTAAGTTTAATACTTTAGCAGATGGATTATCTAGAGCAGAAGAGGATACTGAAAGAATTATCACGACTAACACTTTTTGTTTCAGCTGTCAGGTCGTAGACTTAGATTTGGAAAGAGTGAAAATAGAACAAGGGAAACAAGCAAGTATCAGGAAAATAATAGGAGATTTGTGACAAAACGAAACCTCTAGGTCAGGTTTTGAATTGATAAATGGGATATTTTATAAGGAAGCTAAGGATAGGAGTGCTTGTTCTAGAGTATATGTACCTGACACACTGATCAAGGAGGTATTAGCTATAACACATACCCAGAAGTTGGCAGGACATCCAGGAATAAAAAAGACTCTGAGAACAATAAATAAAAATTATTTTTGGCCTAAGTGCAGTGAAGAAGCAAAGCAATTTGTAAATGAATGTCAAACTTGTAATAGGCATAAAGGTCATGTAAATGTCAGAGCTCCTTTAGAAAAATATTCTAGTAATTTAAACCCTTTTGAGGTAGTTCAGATGGATCATATAGGACCCTTTCCAAAAACTTTGAGAGGAAATAAGTATACACTGGTTTTCATTGATATTTGACTCGGTACTTAGAAATTGTTCCAGTTAGAGATAGAACTGCTGTTTCGGTTGCAGAAGCTTTAAAGACCAGAATACTCACAAGACATTCGTGTCCGGAGGTACTTTTGTCGGACAATGCACCCGAATTCACCAGCGAAGCAATGACAAGGCTTTGCGAATTTTTTGAGATAAAGAAATGTGAGATAACTCCTTATAAGCCGAGTTCAAATGGGACAGTAGAAAGGGCCAATAAGAAGATACTGGATGTGCTACGAACTATCATTAGTCCAACTAAAGAATATTGGGATATAGCTCTAGAGGACGTTCAGATTACTTTGAATAACACAGTGAATGAGACAGTAGGAGGAACCCCACACTTTTTGCTTTATGGTTATCAGAAAAGACTGCCTAACTCATTGTTAGATGACGCAAAACCTCCTAGGCACACACATGATTACCAGGACTATGTAGATTGGAAACTGCAAAGAACCTTTCAAATAATAAGACAAACCAGACAATCTTTAGAAAAGGGGCAGCAGGTAAATAAGAAATACTATGACACAACTAGTTCCAATACTGACCTGAATATAGGCTCACAAGTATATATAAAGGTACATGTAAAGGAAGGACCAAATTTGAAGGTTTCTCCCAAATTTGAAGGTCCTTATAGAGTGTTAGAGAGGGAAAAGAATAATAAATTTAAGCTGATACATGAACAGAATTTAGATGTAAGGTATGCCCATTGGAATCATATAATGGTTGTAAAAACTAATCCATGGTCCTCTCAACTTCTACAGGAAGTGGTGGAAAAACTTCCTTCTGATCCTACCCTTAGTGGTCTGTATCACTTGCGAAATAGACATTAAAAGTGGGGCCTTGATACAAACACATGGAAAAGGTGAACTGAAAACAGATTTTGCTGTAGTAAAGATCAATGTCAATTTGATATTAGAAAGGGAAGAACATTTGAACCAGTTAGATAAAGAACTACGAACGTGCATACTAACCCATAGTGATTTTTCCTTTGTAGAATTATTAAGAAATTTACAAGGTAAAATTGAAGACATTGTCAGGTCTCAAAGAAACAAGAGATCTTTATTACCTTTTGTAGGTAGTGCATTTAGTGCTTTGTTTGGAGTGGCTATAGAAAACGATGTTAAAGGTTTAACAGATCGTGTAGAACTGATCGAGAAATGGGCTAACCAGAAAGGTAATCTTATAAGTACTCTAATAGAAAATAATAATAAGAATGTAGAAAACATCATAAAGATGGTGGAATTTATTAATCAAGTTAATGTGAATGTTTCTAATAAGATAGATGACCTAGAACAAGTGTTTAAGTTGATTCATGAAGTGGAAATTGAGATTAATGATCATAAGGAATCTGTGAACGGACTAATAAATGCAAAAAAAGGAATACTTAGCCCTGCTATCATTTCTCCAAAAACTTTGAATGAAATCATAAATTGGTGTATGATAAATAGCCATTCCAAGCCTTTGCTAGAAGATATATTTTGGTATTATACTATGTCCACTGTGAAAGTAACAAAAGGGTATTTGTTGGTATTGAATCCTTTCAAGGGTATGAGTTTGTTTGACCTGTATACAATACATCCTTTCCCAGTTAAAATAGGAAATGGATCAGTAAATTGGAACCATCCCAAGATTCATCTAGCATTGAATAAGAATAAGTTGTTGATGATTATTTTAGAAGAAGGTGAATTAGAACAATGTGTATTGATAAGTGAAAGTCAATCCATGTGCAATTTTGTGCAAATTAAACAACCTATAAGCAATTTTCCATGTATTCAAGGTATTTTCTATGAGAATTATGAATTGATGAGAGAGTGCAAATTTACAACTTTCAGTTTACCACACGGGGCATTACATTTAGGTAATGAAATCTTTGTTTATGTTCAAAATACTAAAATTGCAGAAGTTACTTGCAATGGGAAGACTCAAACATTTCAGATAGGAAATTTGAAATCATTTACAGATTCTTGCTCAGTGGTAATACCTGATTATCTCTATTATGTACCAAGTGTGTTTTTACATTATGAATTAAATCAGTCTTCCATTGCAAAGAGTTATGAAACCAAGATTAACCATTTTAAGCTAGACAAGTTGACAGTGGTAGAAAATGGGGCAATGCCGATTGATAATGATTATGTCCTGTTTTACAAGCAAGATGTTGCACCATTTCTGACTATGTGTAATGTATTTTTGATTGTGCTTATTACTGTGGTAACATATAATGTGGTGAAGTATTTGATTTTCAGAAAATTAGAAAGGATTAATGAGTTACTACTAGTTATTACTGGGAAAACTAAGGAATAAGTTTATTATTTTGTGGTATGAGGATTCTATAAGAATCCTAGTAGCTGGCCGAGTGGTGTCAGACACAAGCTTATTTTTGGATAAATTTCATGTGCAGAAGGTTTATGTATGTTATTAATGCCTTTATTCATGAGTTTTATTAATTGATAAGAAATAGAGAGACAAATGCAGTTAGTAGTAATTGTAAAGATATAGAAAGAATTGTGGAGAGACATGAGAGTGAACGAGAAGTTAGGTAGGGTGTTTTCAGTTAATTCCGCTGACTCTAGGGATCTTTCCCGTAAACAACTCCCATACGACAGGATCCCTTCTTGAATGACTCACGGAACCTAGACGAGCTAGGCGTGGAAGCCGGCAAAAAGTCACGTGATTAAGGATAGCTTGACATGCCCAGGACAACGATATATAAGGAACTGTAAGAGGTGATCTCGCTCTCTTCCTAGTAAGGCGCTCTGTTTACCAGGTTTAAAGACCTACTTAACCTGCCGGGTCTCCTTGACGAACAATGAGTGGCGGCTGCCTATACAATAACTGAGGGACGGCGATTACTCAGAACCTTTTAGCAGCCGAGAAATGGAAGTGAAACTTTTACCCTAAAAACCAAGGACGACGAACAGAACTATTACGCCCGCACCTGATTGACTGTGAGTGTGTTTGGCGAGACGTCCCAGAGTGACCGAGGCGTGACTAGAACTTCACGATTGACGTATAGGCCTGACCAAACAAGGATTCATCCAACTCTTCAGCCAGTGTCAAGACTTCTGAATTCAACGCTACGTGATTATGTAAAAACCATTCTTTTTATGACTGCTTGTAAGTGACTGTTCAAACCCCTTTTTATGTCTAGTAAAGAAAGAAACCAGCATTCGTATCCCTCACCCACGTAACTTTCTTATGTTAACTCCTGAGAGAATCATTAAGAATAAACTACAAAGGATTAAAATACACTTAAGAAATAGTAAGTAGAGTGTAAGATACTATACAAATAATAAGAAGATTTATTGCAAGAAAAACCAAGGAATCATCACAGCAGCTATACTGTATATAGCCAGACGTTTCATTATATAGGGGAGATTTCCATGGGGACTTAAATTATCTGGACAAAAGATGAAAACTGTCAAGGTTCAATTTCATCTTTGGTCAATTTGTTGCCAGCACTGACTGTTAAATCGGCTACCGTTGCTACTGAATGAATGTGTGTGTGTTTATCATTCTGCTAATAATTATTGAATACTTTACCAAAAATTCTAATATTTCACTACACCGAATTGTGGTGGATCTGGTGGTGTGACAGAATCTAGCTGGAATATATATATATCTATATATATATATATATATATATATATATATATATATATATATATATATATATATATATATATATATATATATATATATATGTATATATATGAATATATATATATATATATATATATATATATATATATATATATATATATATATATATATATATATATATATATGTGTGTGTGTGTGTGTTTTCATGTCTGAGGTTTGATCCGTTTTCATCACAACGCTGGCCATTGTGGATTGGTAATGGTGAGAGACTTTTGTCTGATTGCTAACAGCAAACCAACTCGTTATGTATGGCCCTTACTAGTACAGCTTTACTGATGATGGCAACCCAACTCAAAAAGGGATAAATGAATGAATGAACTAAAATAAAATTAATGAATTTAAATAAGTATAACGAAAGATTACAAAGCGAATAAAAATGAGACTGCAATTCTTGAAAACATTTTAGTTATCGGAAATGGAAGATTTTCTTAAACTTGAACTTCAAACCTGAACTTCAATCTGGGCACATCGACCTTTCAGATTACCTGCGAAAATGGGAATCTTTGTTGGATTTTCTCTGCCCCATTTATATGCAAATAGTATACAGAAATGGGGGGGAAGCAGTTACTCAATATCACCCACATTGACAATGTGCTGAAAGATGGTAGTTAATAGAGAGAGAGAGAGAGAGAGAGAGAGAGAGAGAGAGAGAGAGAGAGAGAGAGAGAGAGAGAGAGAGAGAGAGAGAGAGAGAGAGAGAGTTTTCCTAGCAATGACAAAAAGCGGTAAATGAACAATTTACAACACAACCCACATAAATGAAAGCACTGGCCTACTGTAAACAAACTTGCTTTGCAAATACTTATATAAACGAATTTGGTCAAAACCCATAACAAAACTCGGGGGTCTGGGAGCAATAAAACTTTAGAATGCACATCAAAACTTGCAACCACTCTTTGCACTCTAGTGCAAAAAGGTACAACTCCTTTCATGGCACGCGAGACTTTTTAGCATCTTTTACAACCTTTGAAAATGCTCGATTCTGTTTGCTTAAATATAAGACGAACATCTCTGTTCAGTCAAACTGTCCGTAAGCTTTTTGAAAATATATTGTATTGTTGTATTGCCATTTAATTTGATCCAGTAACGACCGTAACTGTTCCGGTTCCTAGAGTCACAATCCTTATTCAAGTTGTAAAAATCAAATGATGATCAAATTTAATATTCAGTGACAAAGAAGGTAATTTATTCTACGTTACCAAAACCACCTAAATGATTGGAATAGAAAGAATTAGATGATGATAATAATAATAATAATAATAATAATAATAATAATAATAATAATAATAATAATAATAATAATAATAATAATAATTGTGGAGAATTTTTGTTCTGAGTGGGAACTTAGTCCGGGAAAGTCTCCTTATGACAGTTACATAAAGTTCAACAGGGGAGGATAATAAGCACTCTACTCTCGGGGCACAAACGCCCTGCTAATACTTTACTGTCACAATTCACTAACCATTACTCTTAAATACAAAAGGGGGAAATTTACTGTCCAGAGGCCGGAGAACTCCACACGTAGAATATAAGTAATTTATGGCCTACTCTAGCTTTGTCAGGTCTATAGTCATCTCATTCTTAGGCTCTGTTCCGACTCCGTCCCACCTACCCCAATGAGATGCTGGACAGGTATTTTATGTTAATGCAATTAAACAAAATAAAAAATGGGAGCAGTGATGTAAAGTAGTTTAAAAGTTTAAAGATAAGGATCTTCACCTTTAAAGCAAATATATTAATGCAAAGTTCCTCGCTGTTACCACCTATAGCCTTACGTAGGTTTACTCTTCAAATATTCCCAGTTTAAACATTAAATAAATGAGGGAGCAAAAATACTTATGAGGTTTAATTAACCTAATATTGATTTATTTTACAAATTTACATAAAAAGAAAACGGACATCTTAACAACACAAAAATATCATAAAAGGAATGCAAATTAAAAGCAATTCAAAATAATAGAAATGATGGGTTAGACACGTGGTCTGCAATAATCAAAAATCAAAATGGGGTCGGGCACGTGGCCCACGTGACCCAGAGAGTGTGCTAGTCTCCAAGCAAAAAATTTATAATGGAAAAATATTTACACACAATCCCACCGCTCTCAGTCTGAATGTTGTAATTAGCCAGGTTCCCTATCAAGTTAAAATTAGTCTAAGCTAAAAAATGGGGGAATAACTATGGCCATTGATGTAGTACCTGCCCGTGATAGCTGTTGACCTGGTCGCACTAGTTGTCACTTTGTACTTTGCACTCTGGACTGGCTCACCCCAAAAATTCTCACTTTGGCGGCAACTATGGTATACCAGGGTCCTCTTTTTCTCAATCTCTCCGACCGTCAGCAATCTTTTTGAGTCGAGTTTTGGGAGAGATTGGTGGGGGTGAGCCAAAGGTTTGCGGGTTCACTGACCAGGCAGGTCAGTTGGCCAGGGCGGCTTCAGAACGAATGGGCTCGACACTAAGGACGAGGAGATCACCTGGCTTCACCTTTCCAGATAGGTGAGGAGCTTGGTGCGTATGGTACTTCATTGGGGGTGCCATATCGGGACTTCAGGACAGGACAATGTATTGTTGCAAGGAGTTCAGAGGAGGTAGGATTTTGTACTAAATACTCAGAGAAATCTTGCTGCTCTGGGGGGTTTATACATACAATAACCCTACCTATTCTGGCTTGCTAAAAATTAATAGTTAAAATGGGAATTAGCAATGGGCTGGTGCGATGGGCATACATCTTAAAATTAACAAACCTTAATTGGTATTGAGAAATATAAGATGCATTAATTCAGCAGTATTGAAATTTATATTTAAATTTCAGTTTAGGAATTTAATCTCGACCCATGTAGTTAAGGAAAGAACCAACATACGCCGGAGTAACTAAGGCCCTCTGTTGTGCATATCTACGCTGTGACGTCATGAGCATGGCGTGCGCCACTGTCAACAAGTTTTAGTTTAAAACAGTTTTCCCTATGTTTCGTTAAAGAAAACTTGATGTAGAAGAGACGTTTAAGGGGTAGCTATAGCATTAGTAGAAGAGAGTTAAAAATACAATTGAAAGAAGAAGAGTGAAGAAAAATATCTTCACAATAATAGATGAGAGAGAGAGAGAGAGAGAGAGAGAGAGAGAGAGAGAGAGAGAGAGAGAGAAACATCACTGGCACCTAAAACGTCAAAACTCTATCGGAAAACTCAATAAAAGTATGTTCCACTGAAGTGACATTTAGTTGGAGAAGATAACAAACGCTAGAGTAAAATTGTGGTTAGGAAGCTGTTCACAAACACACACACAAATAAACACATAAACAGTAGGTAAATATAACCTCCTTCCAACTTCGTTGGCAAAGGTAATTATTTTCGCAAAATATCCACAATTACGTGAATCAACATAATAAATGGTTAATGATTTGCAAAGATACTGAAATTATAAATTAAACTATAAAAATGTCACGTTAAAACGTTATAAATTGCATCCAGATGAATCATATTCTACAGACGGCCTTTGGTAACGGCCTTTTCGCCGACGACAACTCCATAAATGATTCCAAAATTTTGAATTCATAAAATTGATCCAGATGAATCATATTGTGCAGGTGAATAGTAAAATATATAGAAAATGAAAAAAAAATATGGTAAAAGTTGGTACAATTAAGCGTGGAGGAAGAAAATGAGATATGGGGAAAATTGTGAGATTGTCGGTGAAGAGACCATCTATGTTACGGACGCCCTTCTCGCCTATGATAATTCCACTAACTTCAGATTTTTTTGGTTTATAAATTAAATCAAGATGAATCAGATTCTATGGATGAATCGTGAATTATATTGAAAATTAAGAAAATATAAATTAGTACAAGTCAGTGTGGAAAAATACAAAGCGATATGGGGAAATTATTTGCGAAGAGACCATTTTTTAAGGCACGATAAGATATTGTGCAAAGCAAATATGAAGAGGCCAGTTAACCCACCAATAATTCCACCTGACTATAGATAGATTATAGTAAACTAAATGATCTAGGTTGGACATTGGCGTCTCAATACAACTGCAAATAACAGTTATTTATATCCTCGACAGAATTTATCAACTCTATAAATTCGTAAGAATTTTTCCGAGAATATTCATTTACTGTGAGAGGGGAGAGCTTGGTGAATTGATGTTTGGACAGGTCATAGGAACAAGTATTAATAGCTGAAAGAATTGGTCCCAGGGGATTGTTTCTTTTGTGAATCTTTGGGGCACCACACATAATACCAGGTTGTGTTCCTGTTACCATCATTGCTGAAGCTGTTTCGTCTGACAAAATATGCCATCCTCCTTCCACCTGCAAACTCTGTAGTTTATTCTATTCTCCTTTTTTTAAAGTGTGGAAAACTCTTACGAATTTGCAGAATTGATAAATTCTTCCGATGTTACAAATAACTGTTATGTGCAGCTTCGACATAGTGTGTGTTCACAAACATTCATTTACAAGAAACAGATCATTCTTGAACAACTTTTCCCTAACCCAGAGGACATTTTCGAAGGTTTCAATAAAAAACATTTTCAAAATACTAATAGAACTAGCTACCACTACATCCACATTTATGTTTAATGACAGGTTGTATGGATGAAGTAGTGATGGGTTCACCGTGTAGACCAACCTTAGCAAACATATTTCTATGTTATTGTGAAAGGAAATGAAGGAAATGGCTGAGTGATTGTCTTGTGGAATTTAAACCTTTCTTGTATTGTCGATATGTGGACAATACATTTTTATTTTTCAAAAATTTAGGCCATGTAAACCAGTTTTCATATTATCTAAATACGAAGCATCTTAATATGAAATTTATAAAAGAAAAGTGAACACGATGATACTTTGCCTTTTCTCAGTATTTTTGTCTCTCGAAAATGTAATACCTTTGAAACCTCAGTATTTCGGGGGAAAAAAAATCTTTTACAAGACTAAGCTCTCACTTTTAAGTTCGGAACCAAAAATCTACAAAATTAATTCAATAAAAACGTTGTTATATAGATGTTACCATTATGTTCAACTTATCTAAGGTTTCACGAAGAAGAAAATATTCTAAAGTGATTTTTTTTACCAACAATGGGTAGATTATGCTTCACCCACCCCAACCCCCTTCCCTGGTCCTTGACTTATTATTTTTATTATTATTATTATTATTATTATTATTATTATTATTATTATTATTGTTGTTGTTGTGAAACTACAACCCTAGTTGGAAAAGCAGAATGCTATAAGCCCAAGGGCTCCAATATGGAAAATAGCCCAGTGAGGAAAGGAAATAAGGAAAAACTACAAGAGAAGTGTAAGAACGATACCAATACATCATCTATTTATAAACTATAAACACTTCTCAATAACAGGAGGTATTAGAGTAAAGTAAATTTTCTATCAAAGTAAACTTCTCATTTGTTTAAGTCAACCTTGTTCTGGATTTAAGTTGTTTCCACTATAGCTTGAAGTAGTTTTAAAGTGTTGTGTTGTTGATTGTTTCTCGCCTACTCCCCGCTCCATTACCTTGTTTTGAACTATTGTGTTAATGTTTGTATTTTGTGTGCCCGAGTGATGATGAAAGTGTTGATGTCGGAGGTGGGTGCTCGGACAGAAGACAGTTCGGGCTTGAGCACTCCCCCAACAACATACCCTAAGCTGCTTACGAAATTGAAATATTGGATGACGACGTTTAGGCTTGTGATTTGGACTACGCTTTTGTGTTGATCCTCGCCTTGGTTTATAGTGTGCAGGTGCTCTTGTCATATGCGACTCGAGTAGTTCCTTGCATCTACGCCAGTTTAGTGTACTTTGGAGAGAGACACGCAGGTGCTCCTGTCCCTTGCGACTTGAGTCTGCTTGGCCGTTCCCTGACGCTAAGGAGTATCCAGGGAGTTGGCTTCGTCTCTGGCTTACTGGCCCAATCGTCTCTTGTCAGCTGCAGCGGTGTTGGGAGCTTGTTAGCTCGTGAGGTGGCCTGTAGGGAGGCCGTTGCCAGGTAAGACCTTGTATCTCTGTTTATCGAGTAGAGATCGATATACCTGGGGGGTTCTACCCTGGCGTACTGTTCCTGCCCTGCTTGCTGGTAGGAGGAGTGGATAACGGCCTTGATTTTTGTCTCCTCTATATTATTATTTTAAAATGAGGAGAACTATGTCTTTTGTGTGTAAGCTAAGATAATTAGGTATATATATATATATATATATATATATATATATATATATATATATATATATTGGTTAAGGTTTTTGTGTGTGTGTTAGACGTGTTTCTAAATAGGATTTATAATTGTTTTCTTGAATTTAATTGTGGGATCCACACTAGTTAAATATTTATAAGGTTTATTTCTTATATCTGGGTTAGGATTTAGTTTATTAATTTTAGGGAATCCATAGTGATTCAAATTATGTGTATTTGTTATTTCTGGTCATCTGGTTTTTCTCATTAAAAAGAAATATACGTTACCCAAGATTAAAAATTATCATTGCAGATAGTGTAAGATGAAGTATAAACAAACATCTCTCTCTCTCTCTCTCTCTCTCTCCCTGTTCGTTTGTGTGTGTGTTTGTTTGTGAACAGTTTCCTGGCCACAATTTTAATAGTAGGGTAATGAAACTTGCAGACAATAATTTTTATGTAAAAAGCTGGAGATTGCTAAATTTTGGAAGGTCAAGGTCACAGGACACGGTCGAGCAAAAGGTCAAGAAATATGTTGTTATTATTATTATCATTATTATTATTATCGTGATTTCCACTTCGACAATTATATGATAAGTTCTAAGCCCGATGTTAAGGGCTACACTTTACAATTTTATTACAAAAATAGTTGTTTAAAAGGGAAATAACATATTAAAACATTTACACTGCTTAATAAATGAAATATCTGACTTTAAACAATTTCACGTGCTCGCAAAACACTATGTCCACATCGGACTTAAAAGAAGAACAAAATGCACCCAATTTCAACAAAATACCTTGGTAGACCCCATACCAAGGCTTTTTATCGTAATTTAGTGAATGACTCTGATCCCCAATCACAAGGATCACCGAAATATATACAGAAACAAATATCACATCACACTTACAAAAACTATGGGGAAACCGACCTGGTTATACAAGGAGCAGAGACGTAACAATAGAGACAACTTACTTGTTTGGGGGATATTAGGCAAAGAGGACGATCGTAGCTCCTGCAGCTCCGATGAAAACTACGATTTCCCGTGCTGACTAAAGTGTCCTTGGCAGAGGGGAGGGAATTCTTACCTTATTAATTTATAAGGGGTTGGTTAAAGCTTCTTTATTTGCCACAAGACTGAGAAACTGTTAAAGTCTTATTCTAAATACAAGTGGGGGTTTAATGATTCGGCTGAAGGCCATAATTTGCCGTAATCCACCAGCTTAGGGAGTCCTTGACTCTAAATATATGCATAAGACATTTTCATCGTGGTATAGCGAAATGAGGTTACATTTGTGATTCATAAATTACAAATACTCAATTTCTTTAACACCCGCTCCTTCCCTACCAGGTGGTTAAGTTTTAGGCCCTAATACCGTCGCGTATTAGACCATAGTCATTCGTCTCAACGCCCGCGAGATCTTCCAGCCTTCCCTCAATTTAACGTAAGGATTGTGGAGTTAAATGGCAGGACTTTCGAATGATCAGTTCGAAATTCCCGACAATTATTGTTATTATTATTATTATTATTATTATTATTATTAAGCTACAACCCTAGTTCAAAATGCAGGATGCTATAAGCCCAAGGGTTCCAACAAGGAAAAATAGCCCTGTAGGGAAAGGAAATAAGGAAAAATATAAACTACATGTTAAGTAACGAACAATTAGAATAGAACATCTTTAGAACAGTAACAACATTAAAATAAATCTTTTTGTATAAATTATGAAAACTTAGAAAAAAAACTGGAGTAAGAGAAATAAGATAGAATAGTGTACCTGCGTGTATTCTCTTAAAGGTTTAAAGGCTGCTCATGAATAGCAGAGGCAAGGGACAGTGACATTGCCCTATCAAGCAGGACAATGCCCTAGAGACTGACCATATATACATATGATAAGCACCCAAGGCCCTCTCCGTCAAAGCTAGGACCAAGGGGGATCAGGCAATGGCTGCTGATGACTCAGCCGATAGACCTATAGGTTCCCTGAAACCCCACATCTTTAGCTCACAAGGATGGTGAGGTTGCAGCGACCAAAGAAACTAACACGATTAAGCAGGAATCGAACCCTAGTCTGGCTTTCACCAGTCAGGGACGTTACCACATCGGCCACCACAACCCGCTGTGAATCGTTCAGACAATACATATCTCTTCTTCATGAGTTAAGATATAGTAACTGTATTCAGAAAGGAAAAACCAATGCTAGTACTAAAACTGGACGAGAAATAAACAGATCTTTCCAGCACTGGGGGAACATAAACTGCAAAGCCCCCCCCCCCCACCCTCCTGCTCCTGAAGATATGTACTGTACTGTATAGGGTGTACTCAATTGAAGGCAATGGCTGCCATTACCCTGAAGCTTTAAATAGGCAAGGGCAGCAAAGACTCACAGGGAAAAATACAACTCGTAATTTCATGAAAGGTTCTAATGGCAGGAAATAATATGAAAGTATTGTAGTGGAAATGCTAGTAAGAATAAAAGGGAAATTTCGTGCACAAGAAGGTAAAGAAAGGTAAAGATGTCTGGTTTCAGTTCCAGTATCATCCGAAGCGATATGCACATCAGAACATTAGCCAAGCAAACCCAGTTCTTTACTCTGGGGCTTAACCATAGTAGTATCCTCCCCAGAACACAGATTAAACTCACGTTCCGGGCTGGGATCGATCTGCTGCCATACGAATGCTAGGCAAACGCATTACCACTGTACTAGCTGGGAGGTACATAAATAATATAAAACTGAAGATCAATAACCCTCTCAGTCATAAGGTTTAAAGGTTTAAAGGTCGCTCATGAATGGCAGAGGCAAGGGACAGTGACATTGACCTACCAAGCAGGACAATGCCTGAGAGACTGACCATATTACATATGATCAATGCCCAAGCCCCCTCTCCGCCCAAGCTAGGACCAAGGAGGGCCAAGCAATGGCTGCTGATGTCTCAGCAGATAGGCCTATAGGTTCCCCCAAACACCCCATCCTTAGCTCACAAGGATGGTAAGGTTGCAGCGACCAAAGGAAGTCATGAGTTTAAGCGGTACTGGAACCGCAGTCTGAAGACGCTACCACCGGGCCACCATTACCTTTAGTCCAAGTAACTTAATTTGCTGGAGGGTTCACCATGAGCGAAAGAAGGAAAGTTTGGTAATTATTATCGTGTTCATTATTCTCTCGGTGTTTGTCGTAGTCTCAATGAGTACATATTATAAGGGATATTTTCTTTCTGGGGGCTACGGGGTACTTGTTAGATCATCATCATCTTCTCCAACGCTTAGTGACGCAAAGAACCTCGGTTAGCTTTTGTCAGTCGTCTCTATATTGAGCTTTTAAATCAATACTTCTTCATTCATTATCTACTTCTCGCTTCATAGTCTTCAGCCATGTAGGCCTGCCAATCTGTCATTTTCTCTTTCCATAGATTGACTAAACCCAGAGAGGATTCATTGTTAGATAATATAATAGTTTTCATTCCTTGCCAGGTAGTTTTCGGACTGGTGATGGGATCCAAGATATGCATCATGTCACTTTGGATGCTTATACTTATATCCCTGCAGGAATCCATGTGATTTGCTGGAGGGGTCACCATGGGTGACAGAAGGTCAGATTGGTTGTTATCTTGTTCATCATTCCCACGATGTTCGTCAGAGTCTGTAGGAACATTTGTCATATTGGCGATTATGACTAGACTGTATTTTATACTGTGTAGTTAAGAGGCATCTCTGAGTGCATAACTTCATATATCCACCCATGTTTAGATATGCGCAATTACTAGTAGAATGCATTAATGATGAAAAGAAAATTATAAGAACCATAGAAAAAGTTTCCTATAAAATTAATGTGACTGAGGCAGCAATCTCCTTCAATATTTAAGCTATGATAATGATTTTCTAGTATTCTTTAAAAACAAAATTGAAAACATAACCAGGTCATTTGTAAATACTCAACATCCGATTAATGATACACCAGGCACACAGACAAAATTAATACGATTTAACATAACACAAGATGACATCACCAAAATTACCAAGAGAGCAAAGAAAACAAACTACGCGATCGATCCTATGCCAATATCTGAAGTAATTGGAGAGAGAGACTTTTCTAGTCTAGCCTAAATAATAATGGGAATAGCAAATGCAAGCATTGATGAATGTAAATTTCCTAAATCTGAGAAAATAGTTATAGTCACACCAGTCCTGAAAAATGAACTGGACTACCAGGAATTAAGCTCATATAGACCCATTTCAAATCTATCCTTTGTCTCAAAAGTGCTTGAATATGTAATTCTTGAAAAACTAGTCATTCACTTAGAAGTAATAGAAGCTTTGCCTGACAACCTATCTGCTTACATAAAACTATACCCTACCTAAACAGCCATCTGATCTGTTGTAAATGATATGCTGGAAATGATGGATGAAAATAAATGTGGTATTTTAATATTTCTCAATCTCAATGCTGCTTTTGATACAGTTGTGCATGAACTACTACTAAATGATCTACGGTCCATCGGCGTTGAAGATTAAACCTTCGAATACCTAAAAGACTATTTAGTTGGTAGAAATTATTGTGTATAAATTGGAAACTCTTATTCATCATATGAACCCTTAAACAGAGGGGTACCCCAGGGGAGTGTATCTGGCCTAATCTTATTCTGCATCTATACTATTGGTCTATCGAAAATAATACTAAGGCCTGACGTGAATTTAAAACTTTGCGGATGACACACAATTTTACTTCATAAATGATATAGATGACACTATTGAAACTCTAAACCGAATGTTTGATAGTGTTAGAGAATGGATGACATTTAAACAACTAAAGTTAAATTAAAACAAAAGTGAATTCATGGTGGTGGGTAAGAGAAGCAGCGTGAGAAACTTGGGTGATATTCAAATGAACTTAAATAATGACTCAGTGCCGATATCTAGTAAATTTCGAGATCTGGGTGTATTTCTTGACTGTAACCTGTCTCCAAATGTCCAAGTAAATAATGTAATAAAAGCTGCTGGTTATCATCTAAGAAATATTGCGTTTATAAAAAAAGTACCTGGACGAAAATTCTGTAAAGAAACTCGTGATAAACTATGTTATTACCAGGATTGACTACTGCAACTCTCTCTATTGCAATTTACCAAAAGTGCAACTTAAGAAATTACAAAACATAATAAACAGAGGAGCAAGACTGATAAAAGGTGTCTCACCTAGAAAAAGGATCAGCCCTATACTAATTGATTTACACTGGAAACCGATTAAAGCGGGAATTGAATTAAAAATATGTACAATAACCCACGAAGTTATCAGAACCGGTCGTCCAAAATACTTAAGGGAATTGCTACATATTGCGCAGCCAACAAATCATGTCGACACGAGAATAGTTACAGATGGCTACAAACTGTTGGAACCTAGATTTATGTCTACTTTAGACTCCAGAGCCTTTAAATATGCAGCCCCTAGACTATATAATATGCTCCTACAACTTCAAGGGTAACCTATTCAGAGAGAGAGAGAGAGAGAGAGAGAGAGAGAGAGAGAGAGAGAGAGAGAGAGAGAGAGAGAGAGAGAGAGAGAGAGAGAGAGAGAGAGAGAGAGAGAGAGAGAGATTTTACTAGGAAACTTGATAGGATAAAAACATCGTATTCAAACCAAGAAATTGGCTTTACAGAAGACTATGCTATGTAATAAATGCAAAGAAAAGTAAAGAGGCGAAACAAAATAAAAGAAGGAATATTATTATTATTATTATTATTATTATTATTATTACCTGCTAACCTACAACCCTAGTTGGAAAAGCAGCATGCTATAAGCCCAGGGGCCCTTACAGGGAAAATAGCCCAATGAGGAAAGGAAATAAGGAAAAATAAAATAGTTTAAGAACAGTAACATTAACCTAAATCTTTCATTTATAAACTATAAAACTTTAACAAAACAAGAGGAAGAGAAATTAGATAGAATAGTATGCCCGAGTGCACCCTCAAGCAAGAGAACTCGAACTCAAGATAGTGGAAGACCATGGTACAGAAGTTATGGCACTACCCAAGACAATGGTTTGATTTTGGAGTGTCCTCCTAGAAGAGCTGCTTACCATAGCTGAAGAGTCTCTTCTACCCTTACTTAGAGGAAAGTAGCCTCTGAACAATTAAAGTGCAGTATTTAACCCTTTAGATGAAGAAGAATTGTTTAGTAATCTGTGTTGTCAGGTGTATGAGGACAGAGGAGAATCTATAAAGAATATGCCAGACTATTCGGTACATGTGTAGGCAAAGGGAAAGTAAACTGTAACCAGAGAGAAGGATCCAATGCAGTACTGTCTGGCCAATCAAAGGACTCCATAACTCCCTAGCGGTAGTATCTCAACGGGCGGCTGGTGCACTGGCCAACCTACTAAAAGGATTCCCTCATCTGTGGGACAGGTGTTGTCATGAACACACATTAGATCCAAGACAAAAACCCCTTAATAGAAGAAGATACCTTTAGACTTTGATTATGTAATAGGTTGGCTAGGGCACTAACCACCCGTTGAGATACTACCGCTAGAGAATTATGGGATCCTTTGACTGGCCAGACAGTACTACATTGGATCCTTCTCTCTAGTTACAGTTTACTTTCTCTTTGCCTACACTTACACCGAATAGTCTGGCCCATTCTTTATAGATTCTTTTCTGTCCTCATACACCTGACATCACTGTCATTACCAAACAATTCTTCACCCAAGGGGTTAACTACTGCAATGTATTTGTTCAGTGGCTACTTTCCCCTTTCTAAGTGTAGAAGAGACTCTTTAGCTATGGTAAGCAGCTCTCTTAGGAGAAGGACACTCTAAAATCAAACCATTGTTTTCCAATCTTGAACGCTGCCATAGCCTCTGTACCATGGTCTTCCACTGGCTTGGGTTAGAGTTCTCTTGCTTGAGGGTACACTCGGGCACACTATTCTATCTAATTTCTCTTCTTCTTGTTTTGTTAATGTTATAGTTAATATAGGAAATATTTTAATGTTGTTACTGTTCTTAAAATATTTCATTTTTCCTTTATTCCTTTCCTCATTGGGCTATTCTCCCTGTTGGGGCCCTTGGGCTTATAGTATCCTGGTTATCCAACTAGGGCTGTAACTCAGCTAATAATAATAATAATAATAATAATAATAATTATGATAATTGTGAAGAATTTTTCTTCACTCTTCTTCTTTCAATCGTATTTTTAGCTCTCTCCTAATAATACTATAGCTACCCGTTAAACGTCCTCTCCTACATCAAGTTTTCTTTAAAAGATATCGGGAGTACTATTCTAAACTAAATAAACTTGACAGAAGCGCACGCAATGCTCGTGACGTCACAGCGTAGATACGCACAGCAAAGGGCCTTAGTAACCCCGGCGTATGTTGGTTCTTTCCTTAAACTACGTGGGTTGAGATTAAACTCCTAAACTAATTTAAACATAATATTCAACACTGCTGAATTAATGCATCTTTTATTTCTCAATACCAATTAAGGTTTGTTAATTTTAAGATGTATGTCCATCACACCAGCCCAATGGTAATCAATCATTTAAACTATTAATTTTTAGTAAGCCAGAATTTGTAGGATTGCTGTATATATAAACTCCCTTAGAGCAGCAAGATTTCTCTAGAGTATTTAGTACAAAATCCTGCCTCCTATGCACTCCTTGCAACAATATGTTGCCCTGTCCTAAAGTCCTGATATGACATCTCCACTTGATTACTCTGCGCATCATGGCCGTCTCTTCGTTCAGAAGCCGCCGTGACCGACGGACCGCCCTGGTCAGTGAACCTGTGCACCTCTGGCTCACCCCCACCCCGTCTTCCCAAAACTTGACTCGCAGAGAAGTCCTGCCGGTCGGAGAGATAGAGAAGAGGAGCCTGGTGAACCTTAATTACCACAAACGAGGATTCTTGGGGTGAGCCAGTCAAGAGTGCAAAGTGCCAACTTGTGCAACCAGGTCAACAGCCACCAAAGGGCAAAGAACAGTCTTCCAAGGAGTGCAGGTACTACAACAGTGGCCACTTAGTTATTCCCCCATTCTTAGTTTAGACTAATTTTAACTTGAGTATGGAACCTGGCTTTTACATAATTCGGACTGTGTGCGGTGAGATTGTGTGTATATATTTTTCTTGGATATTTTTTTTTCTTTTTTTTTTGAGACTAGCACAGTCTCTGGGTCACATGGGCCACGTGTCCCACCTAAGTTCTGATTATTGATTATTGCAGACCACATGTCTAACAACCATTTTTTTATTACTTTGAATTGTTATTACTTCATATTTTGTTTTGATACCTTTATTTTTTGTTCAGATGTTTTTTTCATTTAATGTAAATTTGTATAATAAATCAATATTAGGTTAATTAAACCTCCTTGTATTTTTGCTCCCTCATTTATTTTAATGTGCAAATTATGAATATTTGATCACAGGACAGAATACCCAATATTTCAAAGGAGTAAGCCTAAGTAAGTCTATAAGTGGTGTCAGCGAGGAACTTTGTATTAATATATCTGCTTCGAAGGTAAAGATCCTAATCTTTAAACTTTTGAACTTTACTTCACATCACTGCTCCCATTTTTGGTTTTGTCTCTAATTACATTAACGTAAGATACCTGTCCAGCATCTCACTGGGGTCACTGGGACGGAGTCGGAACAGAGCCTAAGAGTGAGATGACTATAGACCTGACAAAGCTAGAGTAGGCCATAAATTACTTTTATTTTCACGTGTGGAGTTCTCCGGCCTCTGGGCAGTAAAATTTCCCCCTTCTGTATTTAAGAGTGACGATAAGTGAACTGTGGCAGTAAAGCTATTAGCAGAGCGTTTGTGCCCTGTGAGTAAAGTGCTCATTATCCTCCCCTGTTGATCTTTATGTAACTGCCATAGGGACACTTTCCAGGACTAAGTTCCCACTCAAACATTTAGATAAAAAATTCTCCACAGCTAGAGAATTATTTGGATCCTTTGACTGGCCAAACAGTACTACATTGGACCCTCCACTCTGGTTGCGGTTCACTTTCCCTTTGGCTAGACTTACACCGAATAGTCTGGCCTATTCTTGACAGATTCTCCTCTGTTCTCGTGCACCTGACAACACTGAGATTACCAAAAAATTCTTCACCCAAGGGGTTAACTACTACAATGTAATTGTTCAGTGGGTACTTTCCTCTTGGTAAGGGTAAAAGAGACTCTTTAGCTATGGTAAGCAGCTCTTCAATGAGAAGGACACTCCAAAATTAAAACATTGAGTAGTGCCATAGCCTCTGTACCATGGTCTACCACTGTCTTAGGTTAGAGTTCTTTTGCTTGAGGGTACACTCGGGCACACTATTCTATCTAATTTCTCTTCCTCTTGTTTTGTTAAAGTTATAGTTGATATAAGAAATATTTATTTTAATATTGTTACTGTTCTTGGAATATTTTACTTTTCCTTGTTTCCTTTCCTCACTGCGCTATTTTCCCTGTTGGGGCCCTTGGGCTTATAGCATTCTACTTTTCCAACAAGGGTTGTAGCTTAGCTAGTAATAGGCTATATATATATATATATATATATATATATATATATATATATATATATATATATATATATATATATATATATATATATATATATATATATATATATATACTGTATGTGTGTGTGTGTGTTTGTATGTGTATTTGTATGTGTATGTGTATGTATGTATCATCATCACCAGCCGTTGATAGTCCACTGCAGGACGAAGGCCTTAGACAAGCTCTCGTCCGTTTATGTTTTTCCTATGCCAGTATATACCAGCACACTTCGTTAGCTCTTCAATCTATCGCCTTCTCTTCCTTCCTCTTCTTTTATTATCTTGAGGGACTCATTCTGTTATTCTTAATGCCCACCTGCTTCTTGTCATTCTACGTCCATTTCTTTTTCTTACAGGTTGTTAGAATATCCATAAATATCTTATAATTGGATTCATTTGTAAGGAATGTTGGTCTTGAATCTGTAACTGTGGGTTGCTTCACTTTTTGTCATTTATGTTTTTATATGTTTTCTATTTCCTTGAAGTTTCTATGCTTGGCTTCTTTCATTTTATATGTTTATAGTTTTTTGTCTCTCTCTCTCTCTCTCTCTCTCTCTCTCTCTCTCTCTCTCTCTCTCTCTCTCTCTCTCTCTCTCTCTCTCTCTTAGGCATAGGTTTATTTTTATTTATATTTTTCATCACTATTCAATAGTATTAGATTTTTCTTTTCCGTGAACTCTAGTATTTACTTTCCTTTTTCCAGCTCTTTATTTAGGTTTTACTATTTACGTTATATCTGCGAACTCACTTGAATGTAGAGACGTTTTAAATAATATTTGTTATTTTACTAATAGAAATCAATTATTATCGAAAGGAGTTCATTATTTTTTACTTTAAAATGTTAAATTTGAGATTATATAAAATAAATAATGGAAATTTAAGGTACGGTGGGTCGTCCGCGACCCCGAGCGTCAAAAAAAAAGAGGTTTTGCTCACGTGACTCACCCCCGTGACTGAATTTGTGGGTGATCGACCTGCAGTAGGTGTCTCGCCTACACGCTCTAGTAGTGTCCAGATGTGCATTTCTGTAACTGTACTCCTTCCCCGATTTCTGAGACGTGTCGGGGTCGAGCGCGACCGAGTTTACCCTTCTAAGGTAATTTGCATAATTATAAAAGTTATTACGTATTATGAAATTGTCGTAGAATGGTGCAACTTGTATAGGTTATCTGTTGTGGAAAGTCTTGGTGGATTGTTTGGCTACCATGTGCATGATTTTTTTTTTAGTTAAAATGTCGTTCATCACCTCGAGGACCATTTTACCGCGAGTGCCCCTTTTTCATTTTTTTTTTCATTTTTTTGCCAAGTCATTTTTCCGTAAGATATTGCCAAATAGTTTCGTAAAACTTTTGCTTTTTTAGTGTTGGAAAGTTTGTCTACATGATCTGGCTACCCATGCGTGACTTTGTTTTTGTCAGATACGACGTAGTTATTGGTATATGGGGTATTTAACTGCGGTTGCCAATTTCTACGTAGTAAGGAATTGCTCCATATTATTGATTTCTTTTTTCATGTTTATTTGTTAGAAAGTGTGCCTTGATGGTTGGGCTAACACGTGCATGTCTTTTTTTTTTTTTATCTGAGATGCCGTATATTAGAATGTTGGCCATTTTTCCGCGAGTGCCCCTTTTTATTTTTTTTGCATTTTTTTGCTTAGTCATGTTACCGTAAGGAATTGGCAAGTAGTGTCGCAAAACTTATATTTTTATAGTGTTGGAAAGTGTTTCTAGATAATCTGGCTACCCATGCCTATCTTTTTTTTTAGCCAGATATGGCGTATATATAGGTATGTGTTCGATTTTCCTGTGATTGCCATTTTTTCGTTTTTTCCTATTTCTTTCAAAATTACTATGTACTAAGGAACTATCACAGAGTAATGATTCATTTAGATGTTTATTTCTCGGAAAATATGCCTTGATGGTTTGCCTAGCACGTGGCTGAAATTTTTTTTCTTTCTGAAATGCCGTATATTAGAATGGCCATATTTCCGCGAGTGCCCCTTTTTATTTGTTTTGCATTTTTTTGCTTAGTCATGTTACCGTAAGGAATTGGCAAGTAGTGTCGTAAAACTTATATTTTTATAGTGTTGGAAAGTGTTTCTAGATGATCTGGCTACCCATGCCTATCTTTTTTTTTTAGCCAGATATGGCGTATATATAGGTATGTGTTCGATTTTCCTGTGATTGCCATTTTTTCGTTTTTTCCCATTTCTTTCAAAATTACTACGTACTAAGGAACTATCACAGAGTAATGATTAATTTAAATGTTTATTTGTCGGAAAATGTGCCTATTGTTTGCCTAGCACGTGGCTGAAATTTTTTTTTTCTGAAATGCAGTATATTAGAATGGCCATTTTTCCGCGAGTGTCCCTTTTTATTTGTTTTGCATTTTTTTGCTTAGTCATGTTACCGTAAGGAATTGGCAAGTAGTGTCACAAAACTTATATTTTTATAGTGTTGGAAAGTGTTTCTAGATGATCTGGCTACCCATGCCTATTTTTTTTTAGCCAGACATGGCGTATATATAGGTACGTGTTCGATTTTCCTGTGATTGCCATTTTTTCGTTTTTTTCCCATGTCTTTCAAAATTACTACGTACTTAGGAACTATCACAGAGTAATGATTCATTTAGATGTTTATTTTTCGGAAAATGTGCCTTGATGGTTTGCCTAGCACGTGGCTGAATTTTTTTTTTTCTGAAATGCCGTATATTAGAATGTTGGCCATTTTTCCGCGAGTGCCCGTTTTTATTTGTTTTGCAATTTTTTGCTTAGTCATGTTACCGTAAGGAATTGGCGAGTAGTGTCGCAAAACTTATATTTTTATAGTGTTGGAAAGTGTTTCTAGATGATCTGGCTATCCATGCCTATCTTTATTTTTTGCCAGATATGGCGTATATATAGGTATGTGTTCGATTTTCCTGCAATTGCCACTTTTCCGTTTTTTCCCATTTCTTTCAAAATTATTACGTACTAAGGAACTATCACAGAGTAATGATTCGTTTAGATGTTTATTTGTCGGAAAATTTTGTTTACTTCTTTTTTGATTGAATATCATCAAATTTTTTTAGCTAAAATATTATATTGTTTTACATTTTTTTTTCGATTTTATTTCCCTTCAAAAAAATTTTTTTGGGTCAGAATTTTAATTTTATAGTCGTAAAATAATCGACAATTATCCAGCAACCCACCATACAATTTTTATGCATATCCAAGAATAATTAGATTAGTAAATAACACCTTGAAATTGACATACTCTTCCTACATTTCAGGTTGCAGATTAGGGAGTCTGAGTCAGTGTGGTTGGCGGCCATTTGGTGGACATATCCGAAGCGTAAGTTCCCCTTTCTATATATATTCTTGTTCCCTATAGAATTTGTGATATTTTGATATATTTTTACCTGCAGAAATATCATATTATATATTAAATATATGTATTTTTTTACCAAATTTCTAAGTACTCAAAAAATTACCTTTAGATATGGCCCCTGATATAAATGTAATTTACAAAATAATGAAGATTTTTTTACATATTTCTATTTTAGGATAACATATGTTTATTCTCTAAAAAAAATTAGCCACTTCCTATTTCATTTGGGTACCCCAAAAAATTCCTGAAATTTTGACAAATTTTTTTGGCCAAAAAAAGTTACCCTTTTTTTCTCATTTCAGATCTTCACCTCCATGGGTCCGACTTCATCCAAAATACATCAAGATGTGTCCTAAACATTCAAGATTCAATTCCTAAAAGGATTTGTGTATATATGTATAAATTTTTTTTTTATGAATTTTTATGTAAGGTCTTTTTTTTCTACTTAGTTTTTTAAAATATTTATAATAAATAGTTTTTCTGCAGATGAGTAGTATTTATCTTTACAGTTGTTTCAAGCATTCATTGAAGTTTTTTTTGGCAAAAGAAAAAGGAGGTTACTGCAAAAACTGATTTTTCAAGAATTTTTTTTTGGGTCGGGGTCGAGGCGACCGAGTATACCCTTAAAGGGGTGTCCGAGGAGCGTACCTATCCAGGGTTAACTATGCTAATACTTAAATAAACAAATATTATATGAAGTAAATACAAGAAATAAAAATTCGAAAAAACCAAACGTTTCCAAATGTTCTTTTACATGTTAAGGTTCAGGTTCAGGTTCTGGGGTGAGGCATAGCCTTTACAACGGCGCCTCAAACGCTTATCTTCTTGTACTGTTTTGTCTTTTCTTCCACATTATGTTTAATACTTCTTTTTTCTTTTCTATATTTGTTTCACTGAATAAAAATAATCCTACTATTTTCTTTGGGTCTTCGTCGTATGATTGTTGTAGCTCAATTACTTCATTCCTTTTTTTTCTATATTCCTGGCAAAATAACAAAAAATGTATCAAATCTTCCTCCTCATTTTCACAAAAATCACAGTTTACATTCCCCTCATTGTGTCTATTTACAATATTTAGTTTTAACGTATTAGTTCTTGCTCTAAAAAAATATCACTGAAGCAAACGTATTGTCACAAATTAACCCTTCTTTAATTTCTTTCTTCCACGTTCTATATATTTTTAAGCTCACTTTACTTTCTATTTCTTGTTTCCACTTTTCAGTATCCCACTTTCTGGTTTCCGTCTTTATTTCTGCCTTGTTCATTCTTCTCATATATCTTATGCCTAAACTTAATTCTTCCAAATACTTTGCAGGTTGTTTCCACCATCTTCCTTCTTTTTCTTGAATATCCTAGATAATTATTTTCAGTATTTCCTTCTTTCCATTCAGGGTACGATTTAAGTACTGCAGCTTCCCATCCATCACCCTTGCTTTCATAGAAGATGCACCTATCTCCCCTCTTAGAGCAGTATTAGCTGTGCTTTTAGTGGCACCTAAAATCTTCCTATATACCCCATTCTCTATTCTTTGTAGTTTCTCTATTTCAGTTTCTGTTAGATTTATAACATTTGTTCCATACAAAATAGATGGTAAAGCAATACTTTTCCAGAACGTTTTTCCTATCATCACTTTATTGCAACTTTTCTCTATAACTGAATATGTTAGATTAGCTAATTTTTGTGCCTTTTCTATCATTACCCTTTTCTGAGTTTTAAATATATTCCTACTATTGTCTAGCTTTATTCCTAAGTATGTCAAAATTTCTACTACTTTGATTCCCTCTATGTTATCTGGCTTTCCTTTCATATAGTAAATCATAATATTACTCTTTTCTTTATTAATTTCCAACCCACTTTTTTTACTAGTTTCTACTAATATCTGAATGTTACGCTTTGCATTATGTATATCCTGTGCAATTATTAAGGCATCATCTGCAAAAAATAATGATTCTATCTTTATTAACTGATTTCTGAAACCGTTTCCTTCCTCTTCTATTTTCTTCATGACAATATACGTAATCAGTTTAAAAAGTGAAGTTGATCCTGTGCAACCTTGTTTAATTCCACTTGTAACCTGCATTTCTTGTTCTATACCTTCTCCTAAGTCAATGCCCGTAGTATCTCCTTGATAAATATTTGCAATTGCACTTATGGTTTTGGTGTTAATTTGATATTCTTTTAAAACTTCTATTAATACCTCCCTTTTTACAGAGTCAAATGCTTTACTAAAATCTATCGCGGTTACTATTAGGGGTTTCTTGTTACTATAGCTCTTTTCCACACAATACTGTAATATAAAGATATTGTCCTCTATCCTGCCTCCACCTGTAAATCCTGCTTGACATTCATTGTCTTCTTCATTCATTCTTATGTGGTTTTCTATTTCATCTTTCACCATCATCATGAATATTCTATAAGAAATATTTAATAGAGCTATGGGTCTTAAGTGTTTTGCCATTGGCCTTCTTTTCTTTTCAATCATCTTTGTTCTTGACTTCTTCCACATATTTGGTTTTTCTTTTTCGTCCAACTCATTTTGATAACATTTCTGTAAGGTTTCAAGACATATTTTGCTTTTTCCTAGTTCCTTATATAGTTCGGGTTTTAGGCCATCTGGTCCTGCCGCTTTTTATACCTTTAATTTTCCCTGGCAATTCTTTACTTTTTCTGTTGTGATTTTTGGATTTTTCATTGGTTTTATTTTCCCTTTTGTTACCATTACAAGGTCATAGTGTTCCCTAAGTATGTCCGGGATATTATATTCATCTATTCTTGTGGTGTCTTCCTTATGCGCTATTTCATTTTCATATTCTATCTGTTTTTCTTCATTCCAAACTGAGTATTTTATTTTCATGTTTACAATATATAGTTTTCCAGTACTTGATTAATTCCTCTTTTGTTTCTTCCTTATTTAGCTTATTTCCTTGTTCTCTATAAAGTTGTATAACTTTGCCATGGGCTTTCTGTCTGTTCCTTATTCTATCAATATTCTCCCAGAGTTTTTAATTTTTATCCCTTTTTATTTCTTCTGTTACCTTTTTTTCAAATCTAGTAATTTCCTTCTTTATCATTTCTTGCACTTCCCTCTTCTTTTGATCATATCTCTCTTCTAATACCTTTTTTACTTCGATGTTGGATTAATTTCTTTTCTTTCTGTTTAAATCCTTCCTTTCCTTTATGCCTTTTCTTATTTCATCGTTCATCCAGGGTTGCTCATGTACCTTTTCTTCATCAAGAACTTTCCTTTTATATACTCTCGCCAATTTTTCTTCTGCAGCCTCTTTTATTATCAGATCCATTCCTTCTATTCTGTCTATTTGTCTATCTCTTACAATTTCCTCTACTCTTGTTGTATATTTTCTTAAACTATTTTCATCTGTCCTAAAGTATTTTATTTCCTCCCATCTTCCTTTATTAAAATTTTTGTTCTGGTCACTCAGGAATTCTAGTTCTTTAGTGATCAGATTATGATCTGAGATGTCAAAGTTCAATTTTTCCTCGTCTATAATCATTTCCCTAAAGTTTTTATATATTTGTTCGTTTACTAGTACGTAGTCTATTACACTTTTTTGTTGCAATCTTTCCCATGTATAAATACCTTTACATCTTAAATCTCCATTCAATAGGACTAACCCATGGTCATTCATCCAATCGAGAATCATTTCCCCGTTCCTGTCTAAAAATCCTACATGCCCGTTAAAATCCCCTAATATCATCAATGCCTCCTCTTCCTTTAGATTTCTAATGATTCTTTCACATTCCTGTTTTATTATCTTAACCCTACTTTTGTCTTCTTCAGTATTTCCTGCTTAAAAATAAACCAACAATAATCTAAATGTATGATTATATGCATTACACTTAACATACATCAGGTCTTTAGTTTTAGTTTCTATCTTTTCCAATTCTAGACTGTCACTATTTCTATAAAGTTTCATCAAACCTCCTCCTTTTTTATCATTCGTATTTCTCATATTTTTTATTTTTTTAACACCCTTACTTCAATTTAATCTATCTAACTTTTGGTGTGTTTCTGTCAAGCAAAAAAGTTCATTTCTACTATTTAATTCCTTAACTTCCATCAGTTTTTGTTTTGTTAAGCATTGTATGTTCAACAAATAAATCTTAGTTTTCTTTTATTTCGTGTTTATATTCTTCTTCTTTCCTTAAAGTTCGTGTGTGCCTTCCAAGTTCTGGCGAAAATTTTCCCTTCTGTGCAATTTTCCTTTCTTTATGAACCATCCATCTTCACCATTTTGTCTCTTTGTTTGTGATTCTTCCCTTAAGCGCCTATCTTGCTCTCTCTCTCTCTCTCTCTCTCTCTCTCTCTCTCTCTCTCTCTCTCTCTCTCTCTCTCTCTCTCTCTCTCTCTCTCTCTCTCATCGTTAGATCTGGCGATTCTACTTTCTCTTGTTTCTGGACAATTTCTAAGGTTCTTAGCCTTTCCTATAATTGTCCAATTCTCTCTTTCACTGTTCATTTTTACTAGTAATGGCCTGGGTTTGTTTCTTGGCTATCAGCTGGTCTATTACCTATTTCTAACCTACCTAACCTGATAGTTTCCATTACTTCAACTCCAGTTACCACTATATTATCTTTGAACAGTCGCCCACACCTATCCTTATCCTTTCTTTGTTTTTCCTCTGTGCTTCCTTCCATGCATTCCTCGACATTATATATTACCAGATTATTTTTCATCTTTTCCTTTTCCATCATCTCTTTAACCTCTTCTCTAACTTCTTCCCTAATGTCTTCTATTGCATATTAACTCGTCCTAACTTTGCCGAGCCTATCGAATTCTTTATCTCTATCATTGCTTGTTCCAGTACCTGTAGTCTATCCATTAGCCTATCATTAATCTCCTTCATCTTTTTATACTCAACCTTCATATTCCTATATGATCCCCTACATTCTCTACAAAGCCATGTGAGACTTTTGTTATTCTGCAGCACCTTGTAATCTCACCTGCCCAATTTTACACAACCATTGTGGAACCAAGACTCACAGTAGCCACAGGTGATTTTGGTTCCTTCAGTAGCTTCCTAAGGGTAAATTTGACTACAGTAGATATTCCCAGAGAATTAAACTAAAGGTTTCACAGAATTCTAACTTCTGGCACGAGTACCCATAAGGTTTCCCTTTGGAAATCGTATATCAACAGGGGACGTAGGTATTGACACCCCACATGGCTATCTGCACCCTGTCTAGCGTTTGCGCTCCGACGGGGTAGAGTGGCAATTATGGGAGGAGCTGTTCTAAAAACACTCCTCCTACGCTACTGTTATGGTACCTAGCGATGTAAACAAATGGCCGCCATACTGGCCGAATCACATCCGCCCACGCCAACTCCATTCCACTCGGCGTTTCCGCCAACCTCCAAGATACAATAAGGAAGGGAGGTTCTTGATAGGTCAGAATAGAGAGTTTTGGGCGGGTCCATCAGGACGTCATGACTATCTCACCCAAAAATAGATCTTTCGCTTCGCTCAAAATCCGTTTTTTGGGCTCAAGCCATGACGTGCTGATGGAAGTGTACCAGAGAATTAGTGTATCGTGGATGTTTTCCCCAAATAATAGTGCCTTTGACTTCCAAACAATATTCCTTTGGTTTGATGACGATAGAGACCATGACATCTCCGTTGCATGTCACTTCCAGTGGCATAAACTATGACAGGGCTTCCTACCCCCCTGGCAGGGAACTCCTAATTGGACGTAGGAAGATCTTGAAGTCACCTGTGGGAGAGGACTCAGCCTTGGACGAGGGACTTGTCGGTCTCATAGACATGCCCTGAGAGATAAGTACTTTTGTTGGAACAAAATTGTCACAATTCTTAGGTGAGAATCTCGACCAGGAGCATTATAATTAGGTAAATTATAATGCTGATAAAATTAGGATGAATAAAACACTGAACAGTAGTATATTTGGATATAGTAGGGCGAAATGAGACGCATTCGATAGCGAAATATTAATTTATTTGGGAGAATTTCGCAATAAAATTGAAAATAAGATAACTTATTTAACATAAATTTTATTTGGATACAGACATAGTTTGAAGATTGTCGAAGATGAAGGTGTGAGATCTGAAAAGAAAATCTTGCCACAGCACACGTAGGTTCCGGTGGAACTGGAAAGTCTTTGACATCTGAAACACACTTCATGTCCGATAAACATGTGGCACACGTGTAACAGTCTATATCACTTCACCATAAGGAGGAAAGGTCTCTAGTGACACTGAGTGGCACTTTAAACACTATGTATCGCACAAGGGTCAACACAGGCACCCGTTGAGTTAAAGTCCCTAATAACTCACTGTCCTTCGCAGCGTTAAGCAGCAGGTTTTAGTACACTACCAGCGGCTACTACAAACCTTTTGAGTTTTTGCACCGGTTTCACATAGTGTTTAAAGAACACTTTCGAAGAAACCCAGCCTGTGAAGGACCGGAGGCTCTTGAAGTCCATGCACTGGAAAAAATTAAGGGAAGAGGCGACTTTTCTAGGACCATGACCAGCGGGTGTACTGTCAGGATCTGCTCTGCGAATAAAATAGGTGATCTTCGCCAGTAATTGTTTGAGTGACAAATCACTTCCCGACGTTTTGCCTTTAAAGAATTGTCCTCCGCCATAGTCTGAAGTTCTATGAAGATAGACCTTAAGGCTCTCTACTGGGTACGGAGAGACATCTTCCTTCAGGGGGCAGATTCTCCAAGGGCCCCACCTCTTCGTTAGGAGCTCATTCTTTGCCAGAAATATTGGGTTAGGAAACAGGGTAAGTTCCCCTGTGTTGGCGAACTGTATGTGGCCCTCCTCTCTAGAAAGGGCCACTATTTCACTGACCCGCGCTCCCGAAGCGAGAGCGAAAAGGAAAATCACTTTTTGGGTCAGATCTTTCAGAGGGCAAGATTCATTGTCCAGGCTAGAAGCGAATTGAAGCACCTTGTCGAGAGACCAGGAGATAGGCCTCGGTGGGGGTGTGGGACGGAGTCTAGCACATGCTTTCGGAATTTTGTTAAAGATTTCGTTGGACAGATCAACCTGGAAGGCATAGAGTAATGGTCGTGTCAAGGCCAATTTACAAGTGGAAATCGTATTGGCTGCTAGGCCTTGTCCATGAATGTGAATGAAGAAGGACATACAAAAATCCATAGAGATTTCCGAAGGATTCTTCGCCTTAACAAAGGACACCCACTTCTTCCAGGAAGACTCCTATTGCCTTCTGGTAGACTTTGTTTTATATTCCTCTGGGAGGTCTAAGCACTTCTTCGATATTCCAAATCTTTTCTTCACAGCTAGTGAAAGAAAATCATGAGATGAAGGTCTCGGGTTTTCCTTGATGAAGCAAAGACAGTCGACTTCTGGACCTGCCGGGAGAGAACTGGGTCCAGCAGGGGGATTAGCTTGGGCTTCAGTTCCAGGATGAGAGGGAACCAATTGCTCCTCGGCCATTTGGGAGCCACTAGGGCTGCCGTTCCCTTGAAGGTTCTCAGTTTGGTGAGGACTTTCAGCAGAAGGTTGGTTGGAGGGAACAGGTAAATCTTGGTCCACCCGTTCCAGTCCAGGGACATGGCGTCCACCACTTCCGCTTTGGGGTCCTCGTATGGGGTCACATAAAGAGGAAGTTGGTTGTTGTTGCTCATAGCGAAGAGGTCGATTTGCAGTTCCGGGACTTGATGGGAGATGAAGGAGAATGATCCTGTGTCTAGGGATCATTCCGACTCTATTGGGCTTCTCCGTGATAGAGCGTCCGCCATCACGTTGCGGAATCCTTGTAAGTGAACTGCCGAAAGGTGCCATTTCTTCTTGTCCACAAGGCGGAAGATGGGTAATAGCACCCGGTTGAGATGGGCGATCGTGAGCCCTGACGGTTGAGACATCTGACCACCACGGCGCTGTCCAGGGTGAGGCGGATGTAGATCGAGGGACGAGGGGACAGTTTCTTCAAGGTGAGAAGCATCGCCATGGCCTCCAAGATATTGATGTGGAACTTCTTGAACAGGGGAGACCATGTTCCTTGAACCTGACGTTGGTGGGAGTGACCCCCTAATCCTTCCAGTGAGGCATCCGTGTGGATGCTGATCGACGGAGGCGGTGGTTGGAGAGGAACGGATCTTCTTAGTTTCTTTGTCTCCGACCAGGGTTTTATGAGTGAATGAAGCCTGGTTGGTAGGGGTCTCTTGAGATCTCTTCGAGCGATGGATGCGTTTCGTCTCCAGACTCCCGATGCATCCTTTAGCTGTGCTTTTAGCACTGGGTCTGTCACTGAGGCGAACTGTGGGGAGCCGAGTACTCGTTCTTGTTGTCGTCTTGAGATCCATTTGGATTTTAGAAGTCTCTTGACAGAACCCGCTATTTCCTTCCTTTTCTTCAGAGGGAGGGCGAGGCGGTGTGACTGAAGATCCCAGTGGATTCACAACCACTGAAACTTCTGAGCTTGAGACAGTCGAGACCTTTTGGTGTTGATTTTGAAA
>NC_090750.1:10995193-11005193 GCF_036898095.1 Palaemon carinicauda
TAAAGGAAGAAATTGTTGGATTAGAACTACCCTCCTTAACGACTGCAAAATAAATAACAAGCAAACAACACCCAGTAACCAACAAGCAGCAAACATACGACTGTGTGGGCAAAAAAATAAATAAATTGATAAATATATAAATGAACTAACGAAAATACTTTCGGGCGTGATAATATATATATATATATATATATATATGTATGTATATATATATATATATATATATATATATATTTATAAGGGTAGAAGAGACTCTTTAGTTATGGTAAGAAGCTCTTCTAGCAGAAGGACACTCCAAAATCAAACCATTGTTCTCTAGTCTTGGGTAATGCCTTAGCCTCTGTACCATGGTCTTCCACTGTCTTGGGTTAGAGTTCTATTGCTTGATGGTACACTCTGGCACACTATTCTATCCCGTTTCTCCTTCTCTTGTTTTGTTAAAAATTTCAGATACATTATTTTTCCTTGTTTCCATTCCTCACTGGGCTATTTTCCCTATTGTTGTCCCTAGGTTTATAGCATGTTGCTTTATATATATATATATATATATGTGTGTGTGTGTGTGTGTGTGTGTGTGTACGCTGATGCAGAAAGAAAACCTTTTTGATTACCTTGATATTATTTACAAATATCATCCTCGAGTTATGAGGAGGTTTTGATTCTTATGGTTCCTAAACTCTAAATACCTGGGTTTCTTGGCATTAATGGGATATGTTCATCCGAATCCAATGAAAAAGGCTAACATCATAAAATTAAAGGTTAATTTTACTCTCCTTCGAAATGACGGTGATATAAGGTAAAGTAACAACTGCTACAGACCAGGTTGCCACATACGTCTGCTCACTAAGGCTTCTGAGAGACAACTGAAAACTGATACAGATTGCTCTAAGGAATACATTCCAATTGGCGCTTGCCCAGCGACTTCTCGTCGAGATATCGATTCTTTCACATAAGGGGAGATGTTGGCCCATCAATAACTGTGAATTTTCAGAGAATATTACAAAGAGATGCCACAAACAATATGATGTTGATGGGAAAGTTAATAAACAAAAACATGACGTGTGACCACGATATGTAGTTTAGAGTATTTCCAATCAGATAAGCAATCATGTCTACGTATACTATAACACATTGCATTGAAATAGACACGAACGTGGTATGGACTTGCAAGAACTGATATCAAGAGAAACAAAGAATTTCAATAAGAAGATAGCTAGAGGAAGAGATATAAAAAAGAATCAAAATCTTACCTAAACCAGTAGGGAGTTGAAATAAATATCCAGAGAAACAAATACAGATGAAATAGAGATATCTAAAAGCAGAGAAATACCTCGTAGAAAAACAAATATTGAGGACTGAAAAGCATCAATAGAAACAATGACTGTCGAGTGATAAACAGATACATGTGCACACAAACACGCACACGCGCAAGCGCACACGCACACAAACACATACACATTACAGACACACACACACGCACACATATATATATATATATATATACATATATATATATATATATATGTATATATATATATATATATATACACACACACACACACACACATATATATATATATATATATATATATATATATATATATATATGTATATATATATATATATATATAATTATTGCGTATTTGATTGAAAATCACGCTATTTTACAAGTGAGTTATACTGTATGTCTAAGTCAAAAAGAAAAAAATGACAAATATATAGGAAACTAGCTTGCAATAGCTTTCATGCGTTTGCTTACTAAAACAGTTAACTATACAGGATGATGATATTCAATGTATTATGGTGACTTGTCCGATATAGAGCAGCTACTCCAGCCGTCTATGTGTATTATTATGGCTCACCAGGCCATATCCAGGAGTTGCATCACTTACCACGAGGTGGAAACTTCATAGGGGGTTTTAAGGAACCCCTATCATTACTGTAGGATCCTATGGCAAAGATCCTCAGTTTGATTTGCCGGGCTCTTTGTACGTCTCTTTGGGGTAACAGATCGTCTTTGACCGTTATTTACACACTCATAAGGCATTCACATCACATGACAAAGCTAGAAAAGTTCAACTTGTTTTACCTTAAATTCAGGCAAGCTAAGTGCCTGGTTTATTTGAGATAGATTATCTAATATGTGTTGCATTGACTCTAATGTCCAAGATGTGCGACAAAAGGACCCCAATCAGGCTTATAACCAGCGAAAGCTGAAATGCCTCACATCCATTCAATATTTTAATTTAGCCATGTCTTCTTCTCTAAAGTTGGCCAGGGCACCAGCCGCCCGTTGAGATACTACCACTAGAGAGTTATTGGATCTTTTGACTCGCCAGACAGTAATACATTGGATCCCTCTCTCTGGTTACTGCTTATTTTTTCTTTGCCTACACTTACACAGAATAGTCTGGCCTATTCTTTACATATTCTCGTCTTTCCTCATACACCTGACAACAATGAGATACTAAACACTTCTTCACCTAAGGGGTTAATTACTGTACTGCAATTTGTTCAGTGTACTTTCCTCTTGGTAAGGGTAGAAGAGACTCTTTAGCTATGGTGAGTTGCTCTTCTAGGAGAAGGACACTTAAAAATTAAAATATTGTTCTCTAGTCTTGGGTAGTGATATAGCAAGGCCGTCTGGAAAGAAGGCCAGGTTAGTGGGTGGGGGGGAAGAAAGGTCCCACGCGTACCGAGTAATGCTATCACACTGCTACTATAGGCTTTAAGTAAAGGGGTCGCGCTCTATTTCTTTACATTTTCCTGCTGTTATTCCAGAAAATTTTACTGTTTTGGATTCCAGGCTAGAGCCTATTATGTGGTGTGTACCAAACTGCAAAGAGAGTTACCGAAATTGACCGAAAGTATGTGTTTTCCTTTCATAATACTGATGAAGAAAAAAATCCAATGATTGCACGTTATCAGGAAAGCCAAATATGTTCCGAACTATAATAGTAGGGGAAGTACTATATCTATTGTTGTAATAATTATAATTGCATTACATTGTTCATGCCGTATTGGTCACAGAATATCAGCCTCTTGTATAAAAAATTAATTTAAATATTACCTAACTGTTTACAATATTACTTGGGTATTCACACTTTTTTCCCTTGCTACTTACTACTTCATTATCTGTTTGATTTCTGCTCTTTCAATTCTTGCTTCCTCATTCTTCCGTTGCTTCCTCTCTCTCTCTCTCTCTCTCTCTCTCTCTCTCTCTCTCTCTCTCATTTTTATGAAAATGTGTTATGAACTTTAATATTGCATTTAAACACTTTTCAGGTAACACAGATACACTTCAAATCTAGTGATATTGAATCTGACACACCCTTTTGCGATAAGACAATTGAGAAGAACCTCACAGCTAAGAGCATTGCAAACATTGATTGTAAAAGTGTAAAAAGAAATAAGTCAAATACTTTCAGTAAAGAAAATGTAGGCTACAGCAAGATCATGCGATTGTGTGTGATTGTGCAAACGATAATATTAAATAATTTTAAATTGCCGGATATGTTTATTTATGTTAATGTTTTCTTTTTTTTAAATTAAATTGTTAGAATCATTCTATTTTTTTCGGTATACAAGTGTAGTTTGGAATCAGTGGGTCTTGGAATAAGGTTACTGCCTCGGGAAAGTTTTATTTTAATTTTATTACTTTTTTCTGTCTAATTTTTCTTAGCCGGATTATTCAAAGTTGTCTCCTTTTGGTGTGTATGATCCCTTAATTTTTCTATGAGGATTATCAGCTGTAAACTGCAACAAGAAACAAAGTGTATATGTAGTGAGTGGTGTGTGATAGAAAGAAGGGTTGAGGCTGGCCAGGTGTCCCGTCTCGATATCAATCGACCTACTCGTGCCGACTTCTTCCCCTACTGACCAGGCCTGTACTTGAGATTGCCTTGGCCATAGCCTCTGTACCATGGTCTTCCACTGTCTTGGCTTAGAGTTCTCTTGCCTGAGGGTACACTCGGGCACAGTATTCTATCTTATTTTTTTCGTCCTCTTTTTTTTGGAAATGATGTGTTGGGCAGGCTTAATAGAAGGGCCATGGATGCCTGGTAGTTTATCAAGAGGTTGTCTTTTCCTTTTCTGATTCTTTTTCTTCTCAAAACCATCCTTACTGTCGTCCCTTCAGTTGAAGTGGCTATCCTGGAGGGTATTTAGCCATACATGGTGTATCGGCTCCTCCATGTTTACCAGTTTTTCCGATGGGTTTCATCAATCACTTTATTTATAATTCTGTACATATTGTTTTTGTTGTAATTCTTGTTAGTCTAGTTTTTAAGTATGATGTCTCTTTTATTTCTATTAATTCTTATGCTGTCTGGAGACATTTAGTGAAATCCGGGACCAGTACATCCTAGATTTCGTCAATGTCGTCTTCTGTATTGCAATATTCATGGTCTTCATACAAATATCCAAGACCTTACAGTTGCGTCCAGACAGTATGATATTCTTTTGTGCTCAGAAACTTTGGTTTCTAATATGAAACACTCCTCTGATCTCCTTATAAGTGGTTTTAAGAAGTCAATAATGTTGAAACGTGATGCCATCCCTAGGGCCAGGGGAATGGCGGTTTATATTAGGACCGAGTACCCAGCTTTTAATAAGTCTTGCTATCATTGTAGATGTCATGAGATTCAGGTAATAAAAGTTTGTGGCAGACATAACAACTTTTATTTGTGTTCTATTTACCGGAATCCTGACATGGATGATTCTATCTTCGATTGTGTTCTCACCATTATGGCTAAGATACAAGAAGAGGATAGAAAGACTTCTATTGTCTTTGTTGGTGATTTTAATGTTCACAATAGGGAGTGGTTAAGTTCTATCTCTCCTACCGATCGCAATGGCTTGAGAGCTTCAGACTTTGCCTCTGAATGAGGCTATGAGCAAATCATAAATGAAGCTACTCACAGGTCTGGTAATTGCTTGGACCTCGTATACACTGACTCCCCTGGTGTTATAACTAGTAAGGTTGGTTCTCCAGTCGGGACATCTGATCATGCCTTGATTTCCTTTGTAGTGAAGGCTGAGCAGCCTGTCCCTGATATATCATACTCTTGTAAAATTTATATGAAATCCCAAGCAGACTGGAATGGGATTTTGCATGATCTTTAGTGCTTGGATTGGTCACAATTATATAGTAGTGTAGATCCTGTTGTCCCTTTGAATGAGAATCTAGTCAACATGATTGATAGCCATATCCCTTCTCGTGTGCTAAGGTACCAAGTGAAGGACAAACCATGGTTCAATGATGATTATAGACGTGCATATTTGGAGAAGCAGGAGGCCTATCATCTTTGGAAGGGTAACAGATCAGATTTGACCTGGAACAACTATACTCAGCTTCTAGCTTTTGCTCAGAGAGTTTATGCCTCAAATGATAAGGAGTACAACTTAACCATAAAAGAAACCCTTTCTGGTACAACTCAGGAACATAATGATGGTCTACTCTTATATCTGCACTCTTTGTTGAAGATGCAACAGTTCCTACTTTACTTAAACCAGACGGTTCAGTCACTCACTGTCCAAAAGAAAAGGCAACCCTGTTGGCTGATGTTTTTGACAGTAAACAGAGTAATGAAAAACTTCAACTTCCTCATTCCTGTTTTCCGAAGGCTAAACTAACTAGTTTAGTTTTTCGATCTCGTGAGATTAAAGCTCTGTTGATGGACCTTGATGCTTATGGAGGTATAGACCCAAATAGCATTTTTCCTTTGTTTTTTTTTATAAAGACAGCAGATTTCTTAGCTCCAAAGTTATTTGTTATTTCGCGCAAGTTAGCAAGAAGAGGAGCTTTTAGCACTTGTTGGAGAATTGGTAATGTTACTCCTCTATGTAAATGTGTCTGTGGTAGCTCATGTCCCACTAATTACCGCCCAATTTCCATAACTCCCATATTATCTAAAGATTTTGAAAGTCTTCTGTCAAAACGTCTTAATAGGTTTGCTGAAGGTCATCGTCTATTCCCAAGTTTGAAATTTGGTTTTCTTAAAGGCCTTGGAGCATATGATGCCCTTCTTACAATCTCCAATGCTGTACAGAAATCTCTTGATTGTGGTCAGGAAGTTCGTATGATTGGCCTTGATTTTAGTACTGCCTTTGACCGTGTTAATCATAATGCCCCTGTTTTCAAACTCAAACAGTTGGGAGTGGGTGGGTCGTTTCTTAGCATTATTTTTTATTTTTTAAGTAATAGATCTCAAAGACTTGTTGTTGATGGGCACCATAGTGAGTATAGGAATGTGATATCAGGTGTTCCACAGGGTAGTGTTCTTGGCCCATTACTTTTCATACTATTTACACATGACATGTGGTTTGGCCTAGAAAATAAGCTTGTTGCATATGCAGATAATGCTACTCTCTTTGAATCAATTCCATCCCCTGAATGTAGATTTGTGGTTGGTGAATCCCTTAACAGAGATTTAGCTAAAATTAGTGCATAGTGCAAATAATGGGGTATGAAGTTGAATCCTAATGAAACTTAAAGTATGATTGTAAGTAGGTCAAGGACGGTGGCTCTTCAACATCCGGATGTCAGTATTGATAATGTTTCATTAAATTTCTATGACTCTTCTAAGATTTTAGTTGTGATTCTCGACCGCAAATTTACTTTTGAGAAACACATCAGGTCTGTGTCTTCCGCAATTGCAAAAAAATGGGCTTATTGAGAAAGTCTTACAAGATTTTCGGTGATCAATCTATTCTGAAGAAGTGTTTTAATTCTTTCATTCTACATTGTTTGGAGTATTGTTCTCCTTTCTGGTGTTCAGATGCTGATTCTCATCTTAATTTGTTGGACAGAAACTTACGGTGTATTAAATTTCTTATTCCTGATCTAGATATTAATCTTTTGGTACCGTCGTTCAATTAGTTCATTATGCATGTTGCATAAGATTTTTCATCCTTTACATCCAGATCTCCCTGGGTAATTCTATCCTGTTCGTGATATTAGGCAGGCAGTTAATTCTAATAGCCAGGCCTTCTCCATCATAAGGCTCAATATTACACAGTATTCTAGAAGTTTTATTCCAGCTGTTACCAAGTTGTGGAATGATCTTCCTAATTGGGTGGTTGAATCAGTAGAACTTCAAAAGTTCAAAGTTGGAGCAAATGTTTTTATGTTGACCACGCTGACATGAGACTTTTTATAGTTTATATAGGACATATCTGTTTTTGACGTTGTTAATAGTTTATATAGGACATATCGGTTTTGACGTTGTTACTGTTTTTTTTAAATGATTTATTGTTAATTTATTTCTATCATTTATTTATTTCCTTATTTTCTTTCCTCACTGGGCTATTTTTCCGTATTGGAGGCCTTGGGCTTATAGCATCTTGCTCTTCCAACTAGGGTTGTAGCTTGGCTAGTAATAATAATAATTATAATAATAGAATCATTATGGAAGGGATGAACAGACTAAATTTAACGGGTCCAGAACGTCATTACTCCTCTCCACTCTCCTTTCCATAGGGAGGGACGAGTTTTCCAAGACGCTGATAATAGCTTTGCTTTTAAATTTGAATATACAATTTGAATTATTTTCGGATAGCAGGGTAACAAGTCAAAAGACCATCAACAACATTGCTTTTTGCTTTGAAAATTTCTTCTGTATTTTCCTCAAACTTTCGTTGATATACATGTATGATCAGCTATTAATTATCACTATGGTCATAAATAGGTAAAAAACCGATGAGCAAGTGGAAGACAGGCAATTCCAAGGTTACTATAATTAAGCTGGAGACGGTTGATATTTTCTTGTTTAATGGAATGTGATATTTTTCATTTGCTATGGGTATTGATCTATAGATACTAGATACGTATTCCTGCCTAGTAAGCTTTATAAATCTAGATACACAGCCAAGAAAATGGTGGCATATATTACATATAATAGTACCAACAAGAGTTTGTATTTCGAACAAGTGCACAGGAGCGAGCATGGAAGGTACAATTGCACAGACTGACAGAGACAAAAGGATGTGATTGATTGATAGGCTTTGGCTACTTGGGATCGTGACTACGAGCAAGAAGTTGTCATATAACTTTTACATATAAACTTTAAAGAAGCGTCATCTTAGTAAAGTTTGATAATATATTTCGTGAAGATTATAAATCTGGGAAATCTATCGTTGTGATAATTTCGAACTAACTTTCGACATTCGAAATGTCGTTGATTCTCTTCTGCTGTGAATCGACCAACTTAATAGTTTCCTGCAATGTTCGATATTCGGGTTGAAGAGGATTATTTACGAAATATTAATTTATTCAGATCTTAACAGGAAAATAAAGTGTTGCTTAAACAAAAATTCTAAAAAGGAAGGCAAATTCCGTACATGGGAAGATACCCCATTTTGTAAAAAATATCATTAAAATTTTCCAATTTTCCCAGTTCCGGCAAATATTCCCTTCCACGAACATTTAAATCGAAAATAGCAAGTTAAAGCAGGTAGTGCTCATGACTCCTCGACATTCCCCCTCCCTCGCACTGTCAGTAACTCAGACTAATTGCACAAGTTTTGCGAATTGTTTTTGAAGTTAAGGAATTATATCCTTAGCCTTAAGCTATCAGTAAATTTCCTTGACAGCTCTGATCGTAAATGAAAACCATTTGTTTTCCAATAGTTAATAGAGTTTTTTCTTTGGGTAAGGTAATGATTCGCATCTCTGTGTTATTTAGAGATATGTCATGTGGAGACAAAAGTTGTGTGAGCTCTTCAAAGCTCTGATCAGTTTTGAAAACAATTTTTTTTTTAATTCATTTCCTCGGTAGAGTAAGGCTATACTTGAAGTTTCATATACAGTATGCATTTTTTTTCGAAATATCAATAGGTATTATTAAATTCTTATAAAAAAAGTGTTTTCATTCATACATGCCAGATTTGTACTGATTCACCTGTGTTTGATTTATCTCTTTTAGATTCATCCTAATGTATATTGAACCAGCAATGTTCTCGAGTCAAATTTCCTGTGTATTCAAACAGAACTCTGGAAAATATTAAGCTTAAAATTCTAAACTATGTGAAATACTATAATCATCAAGCAGGGGGAAAAACTGTGATTTTTATGTGAAGGTTTTAAATACTTTTTAAGTGAAGATTATATTTCCTTCACATATGATGGACTTATTTTAATTCTTAAGTGATGGACTTTATTTTGAATGTTACTGTTGAGGATTACTTTTACCTTTAATCAATGGGGAATACTCTGGTTTTCATAATCCTATTTACGTTACAAGACCAATATTAGTAGAAAATGAATTATAACCATAAAAGAAGGCTAGATATAGTAGAGAATAAAAAAAAAATTACGGAATGTGCTCTTGGAGGATGTTAGTGTAGAATTATAACTTATCTAGGAGCTATATCATTCCAATAGATCATTTGTAATTCAGAGAAATATCTATCCTTCAAGATGACATTTCTTTAAATATACTACCTACCGATGGGTTTAGTTCATCAATGTTAAGTATTAATTGAAACTGTTTCCGGTAAAATAAATGATAATCAAGCACTTTTGACTGAATATCACCTGAAGGATTAGAAAAACAACCATACATTTCTGTATAATTTCATTCATCAGGTTTTTCAAATGGCAAATAACTGGTTAAATTCAGACATCAATACAGGCATCGGAGAAAATTAAAATGATTTTTCTTGTCATTTGGGCAATTCAATAGTTCAAGTCTGTCTCTAACATATGTCATTAAAACACTCAGATGTTGTATAACAGCACAAAAACAATGAATGGAAATGGGTAAAATTTGAATATGAATAAAGAAAAGATAAAGCTATATCTAATCTTTGGAAAAATTAATAAAGCAAAGGACATTTCAAAATAGGAATCGGAATACATAAATAAATGAAATAAGAAAGTGAAAAAATGCCTTAAAGATTGTGTAATAAATATTGAAATTACATTGCAACCTTAACAACTAGATGCGGAGACAGAAATATTGATTTTCGATGAAACCAGCTATTAAAATGTATATGTATA
>NC_090750.1:11015193-11020193 GCF_036898095.1 Palaemon carinicauda
ATATATATATATATATATATATATATATATATATATATATATATATATATATATATATATATATATATATATATATATATATATATATATATATATATATATATATATATATATATATATATATATATATATATAGAGTATAAGTATATATATAATGTATATATATAGATATATATATATATATATATATATATATATATATATATATATATATATATATATATATATATATATACATTATATATATGTATATATATATATATATATATATATATATATATATATATATATATATATATATATATATATATATATATATATATATATACTTATATATATATATATATATATATATATATATATATATATATATATATATATATATATATATATATATATATATATATATATATATATATATATATATATATAGAGTATATATATATATATATATATTTATATGTATATATATATATATTATGACGAATTGCCACTCTCCCTCTTTGTACATAAATATATTGTATAATTTTATTTTCAACTATGTACCTTTTCTCCATTTGTGTATTATCTCTTTTGCTTCAGCGCCATCTCTTGACCGCGCAATCTATTTCCACTCTATGCTCCTTGCTTTGGTATTTTCACACCTTTCTTTGGATCTTGATTTTTGGTATGAAGTAGGAGTATACTTCCCACTACAAACAGTGACAGTTGTGATATTTATATCTTATTTTGCTATTTAGTACCGTAAGCTGTAACTAAAGTGTTAATATTTAATTAATGTCGGTGTTTTGATCATTTGTTTTTGTTATTGTGGATTAGTTGGTATTATAATATATATAAATACGTGAGCAGTGTTTCCTTTGTCACCATTTAAGTAATAATGGTTCGTGGATTAAGTAATAAGATAATTTAAGGTATGTTGAATTCTCCTAAGACCTGAGATATTCCATCACAGAGGTGACAAAATGGGGGCCTGTCCGGGATCGTGAATCGTAAAAAGTGAATTAAATGGTTTAGTGGTTTACAAACGCTCGCGGAACCAGTGAAATACGAACCGTAAGATTTTGTAACACTGCTCTTAATCCTCAATCGTTCATTGTTAACTTTCTGTTATAGTGAAAGTATACTCCTCACTCGCTCGCTCAGGCATCGGTAATATGGAGGAATAGCTGTCAACAATTGTTAGTCCGCTGGGTTCTACAGCCTTATTTGTTTCTATTTGCCCGCCCCGTATTACGAGCCGCAATTAAGGGTTACTCTCGCTAAAAATAGTCCGAAATATGCTAGTTTTGTGTTACCTCGGGCGTCATTCGTTAGCCTACTTGTCCCTTCGGATTTTTCGAAATCCCTTTTGTTAATTCTGGGTATCGTGCTTTCGTTATCCGTCCAACCTCATTTTATTTTTGGACATCAACGTAAAAGCCATCCTCGCCCATCAAATCCTTTATGGGTATCGCGCTTTTGTTATCGGTCTAATCACTTAATGATCATTAGATAAACTTAAGCCATCCTGGCCCATCACTTCATTTTGAACGCTCGTGTTGCAGTTATTAGTCTCGCCTGCACTATGTTTTGTGTTAAAACGGACGTAAACTCGTACACGATAATTGAAGTATCTCATTATTAACTACTTTATTAAGTAATTGGTTTGTGCTACAATTCGGTAATTCTGTATTTTGTGTACCGTAACTTAATCAGCAGGTTCGGGATTTAAATATTAAACTTTCTTACCTTAATAACAATCATGCCTTTCGATCTAGAGAAATTCTTAGCTAATCCTAGAGAGGAATTGTTAACCTTGCGTTTGGCTAAAAAACAGGAACTTCTCACGGTTGCGATTAAATGCCAAATCCCTACAGAAATAACTTATGTCAAAGCACGTATCATTGATGACATCCTTCAGTTCTTGCTGAATAAAAACGTCATAACAGAGGACAATGAAGATGTAGAAGAACTAAGAACCCTTACAGGTTCCATTGCTAATGTCGATCCTGAAGTGGAGAAACTGAAACTTCAGTTAAAAGTTCTTGAAGTGGAACAAGAAAGAAGACTCGCGGAACAAGAAAGGGAACAAGAAAGAAGACTCGCGGAACAAGAAAGAAGACTCGCGGAACAAGAAAGGGAACAAGAAAGAAGACTTGCGGAACAAGAAAGAAGACGAGAAGAATTAGAACATCAGAAAAGGCTCAATGAGTTGGAACTCGAAAAACTGGAGAAGTCGGCCTTTATCAGGCTTAAGGCTAAAGCAGATGAAGAAAAACTTCCCATGAGATTCGATGTGACTAAAGCCAGCAGATTAGTTCCCGAATTCAACGATAAGGATCCAGAGGTTTTCTTTCAAATATTTGAAGACATAGCAACGTCATTGAATTGGCCGCCTAATTTCTGGACAATACTCGTGCGCAACCACTTGAAAGGTAAGGCTGCATATGTTGCATCGCAATTAATTGAGGTTAAAGAATATAAAGACCTTAAAAAGACTGTTTTAGATGCATATGCCATCACTGTGGAAGGCTACAGGCAAACTTTCAGAAACTCTTTCAAGACTCAATCTCAGACTTTTGTAGAATTCTGTAATATAAAGGTAAGACAGTTTAACAAATGGTTGGAGAGAGCTGGTGTTAATGATTTAGACTCTCTTAAGAATCTGATTTTGTTGGAGGAATTTTTGCGTAAAGTTCCCTCTAATATTGCCACTTATGTACATTTTAAAGGTGAAATTGAAGTGTTAAAAGCAGCTAGCTTAGCTGACGACTATTATCTAATTCACAGGAATAGTAAAGATTCTTCAAAAATTGTCTCATCGCCTAAATCTCATCAGGTTAGTTGTGCTTATTGCAAAAAGGATGGACACTCCATAGAAAATTGTCCCAGTCCAAAATGTCAGAAGTCAGAGGTAAGCACTGATGGTAAGTCCAAGAAATCTAAAGGTGCAGTGACATGTCATGCTTTTGTTCATTCACAGGATCTGGAACCATTTAATGAATTCCTGTGTGAGGCTTCACTTAATGATTCATCTGTCACAGCTCTGAGGGACTCTGCTTCATCCCAGACAATAATTTCGGCTGCCAGTCAAGACAACTTAAAATACACAAAAGAGTACATAGCAGTAAGTGACTTAACCACAACTACCCTTCTACCCGAGGCTGAGGTGGATATTGCTTGTCCTTATTTTACAGGTAAGGCAAAAGTTGCCGTCTTAGATAAACCATTACCTTGTTATCCTATTCAGATGATCATTGGTAATGATCTTGCAGGATCCTCTGTACTTAAACCTAATTTGATTGTAACAACACCTGAGGTAGTAATCAAAGATGAGCTCTCCAAAAAGCCAGGTAAAATCTCCCAAGTAATCACTAGATCATCTAGTAAAACGTCCAGCACTAATTTTTCTCCCAAGGTAAAGAATGACAGAATAACAGAGGCTCTGGATTTAGTTGATATAAAGAAGGACCAGTTTACTGTACTCCAACAGAAGGATTCAAGTTTGAAAGCACTCTGGGATAAAGTAGTGGATCCTACTGACAACCCTAAAACTCCATACTTTTATGTGGAGAAAAATATCTTGTTTCGCCATTACAAGTCTCCCAAAGCTCCCACATCTAACTCATGGCATGACTGTTTTCAGGTTGTTTTTCCAGAGCCCTTAAGGAAACCCTTACTTGACCTCGCTCATTCAACAGAATCCCATCTTGGAGTGAATAAAACCTACAAGAGGTTGTTTGAGGATTTTTATTGGCCAGAAATGAGAAAGGACATCAAGGAGTTCATTGCTTCCTGTCACCACTGTCAGATCACTGGTAAGCCTAATGAGAAAATACCTCCAGCACCACTTCAAAGCATTCCAGTACCTAAGTCACCATTTGATAAGGTAATTATTGATTGTGTTGGGCCCTTGCCAAAGACTCGCAAGGGTAATGAATACATTTTGACTGTCCTCTGCCCTACCACAAGGTATCCCTTAGCCTTTCCCATTAAAAATATCTGTGCTAAAACCATAGTTGGACAATTGTTGAAAACCTTTACCTTGTTAGGTTTCCCGAGAGAACTACAGTGTGATCAAGGTACCAATTTTACTAGTAATCTTTTCAAGCAAGCTATGTATCAATTTAATATCCATAATGTTTACTCTTCTGCTTATCACCCGCAGACTAATGGTGCCTTGGAGAGAATGCACCAGACTTTAAAAAGTTTGTTACGGAAGTATATCAGTGAAACATCACAGCACTGGGATGAGGACCTCGATCTTCTCATGTATGTACTTAGATGTACACCTCATGATTCCACAGGGGTATCCCCATTTGAACTAATGTTCGGTCGAAAACCAAGAACTATATTAAGTTCGGTAAAGGAGAATATTTTGCAGAGGAAGCCAGAAGAAACTACAAATATTTATCAGTATTTAAAAGAATTAAAAAAGAAATTTACTTACATTTATGATATTGCTACTACTAATTTAGTTTCTTCCCAGCAGAAGATGCAAAACATATACAATAAGAAGGCAAAAATGAGAGAGTTCAAAACTGACGACCAAGTTTTAGTGTATCATCCTATTCCTGGCGCTCCCTTACGAGAAAAATATGCTGGACCTTACAAGATCGTTCATAGGACCTCCAAAGTAAACTACATAATCAGCACTCCAGACCGAAAACGACAAACTCAATTAGTTCATGTAAACCTCCTTAAACCCTATATCACTCCAGTCAAAAAGGTGAGTCCTAATATTGCTTTAGTGATAACCAAAGCTAATGCAGAGGTAACAAAGGTACCTAATCTAACAATAGATGAGGAAACTAATGATGGTGATGAAACCGATCTCATTTTATCGTTCAAGGATTTTTCTAATAGTGAAATTTTAAAATCTTTAGGTTCATATCTTTCTCACCTATATGTACCTCAAAAACAGGCATTGACAAGTCTCTTATTAAAGTTTCCAGACATTAGTACTGATATTCCTAAGTGTAGCTCTACTGTCCACCATGACATATTGCTTGAACCAA
>NC_090750.1:11027693-11032693 GCF_036898095.1 Palaemon carinicauda
ATAAGAGAATGATCCTCTCTACTACTTAATGGTTATCAACCATTAATTTACCCCCAATATTGAACCTGGGACATCGTGTTAAGAAGACACTTCATATCAAAGGATATTATCTTCCCATACAAAATTCATTAAGAATTTATTGTTCAATATTGGAGGGGGTCATAGCAATGGCCTGGACAGGAAACACAAGTAGGTGTCTTTCCCATTTTCTAGCTTGGTCTATCCAAGCTAATATTTTTAAAAAATATGTATGCTGAAATCTGAGAATTTCACCGAATACTTATATGCTTTCTTTCTTTACAGGAGGAGCCTCCCGAGTGCGGGAACAGCTTTTGCAGGGTCCATAGCAAGAACTTCTATGGCCATGACGTGTGCAGGGCCCATGCTCGCTGCTCAGTCACCAAGGGGGCTCTCAAATACTGGGACCCACAGGTATGTACCGTTTGTGACAAACTGGTAAAAGAGGCTTTTGATGATCAAAAGTCTACTGAGTCAAGGGATGCAGCAAGGGACACGCTGCGAAAATGGGCCAGAGGTTTTCAGAAGAACACCTCTGGTCCATACCTTCCTAATTATTATTATTATTATTATTACTATCCAAGCTACAACCCTAGTTGGAAAAGCAAGATGCTATAAGCCCAGGGGCTCCAACAGGGAAAAATAGCCCAGTGAGGAAAGGAAATAAGGAAATAAATAAATGAAGAGAACAAATTAACAATAAATCATTCTAAAACAAGTAACAACGTCAAAACAGACATGTCATATATAAACTATTAACAACATCAAAAACAAATATGTTATAAATAAACTATAAAAAGACTCATGTCCGCCTGGTCAACAAAAAAGCATTTGCTCCAACTTTGAACTTTTGAAGTTCTACTGATTCAACCACCCGATTAGGAAGATCATTCCACAACTTGGTAACAGCTGGAATAAAACTTCTAGAATACTGCGTAGTATTGAGTCTCGTGATGAAGAAGGCCTGGCTATTAGAATTAACTGCCTGCCTAGTATTACGAACAGGATAGAATTGTCCAGGGAGATCTGAATGTAAAGGATGGTCAGAGTTATGAAAAATCTTATGCAACATGCATAATGAACTAATTGAACGACGGTGCCAGAGATTAATATCTAGATCAGGAATAAGAAATTTAATCGACCGTAAGTTTCTGTCCAACAAATTAAGATGAGAATCAGCAGCTGAAGACCAGACAGGAGAACAATACTCAAAACAAGGTAGAATGAAAGAATTAAAACACTTCTTCAGAATAGATTGATCACCGAAAATCTTGAAAGACTTTCTCAATAAGCCTATTTTTTGTGCAATTGAAGAAGACACAGACCTTATATGTTTCTCAAAAGTAAATTTACTGTCGAGAATCACACCTAAAATTTTGAAAGAGTCATACACATTTAAAGAAACATTATCAATACTGAGATCCGGATGTTGAGGAGCCACCGTCCTTGACCTACTTACAATCATACTTTGAGTTTTGTTAGGATTCAACTTCATACCCCATAATTTGCACCATGCACTAATTCTAGCTAAATCTCTATTAAGGGATTCACCAACCCTAGATCTACATTCAGGGGATGGAATTGATGCAAAGAGAGTAGCATCATCTGCATATGCAACAAGCTTGTTTTCAAGGCCAAACCACATGTCATGTGTATATAGTATGAAAAGTAATGGGCCAAGAACACTACCCTGTGGAACACCGGATATGAGAGGATGAGGGACTGTCTTTTCCCTAGGGCATCTGCGGATGCAATCATTCCCCAGGCTCAACCTTAGATTCCCCTAGTACAGATTCCAATGGAATCTATTGTTTCGGACGCCTTGAAGGGCATCCAGTTAGTTGACAACATGTCGGTTATCTCAGAGGAGACTGAGAACAATCTCCTACTGGAAGAACTGGAGCAGGAGGATGACGTACCTCCTAAGGCTGAAGTCGATAAAACCGAAATGACTTCGATATCATCAGCCATGGTGACTGAGCTGGTGCCTTCGACTTCATCTACGGCACCCCAGCTAAATTCCATCATGAGTACATTGCACTCTCTGCTATCTATGGTTGCAGGACATTCAGAAGAAATCGTCCGAGAAAGAAGCTGCTCTTCGGACGGAAATGTATCAGCTGGTTGCAACACGTTTAGCCCCGAAGAAGCTAAACGTCAACGATCTCCCCGCTTTCTCTGATGTTAACCCTTGGAGATATGAAGAGCATATGCCAATGTCGGGGGGGGGGAGGGGGAAGATCTTCCTCTCGGAGAAACTGGGCACTGTCCCAGTAGAGGAAATTGAGTTTTGGCCCAGCAAAAGGGCCTACCCGGACTGCTATGTCCGTCTAAGGACGGAATCTGCATCCAAGGAAGAAACAGAGCCAAAGGAGACGATTGTCCTCGAACTCTCTAAGGCTCAGGCCTTATATACAACCACCTTGAAAGAGAGGGCCTTTACTAGCAAAAAGCACCCGTCCTTTATAGCTGAAACCAAACGGGCCTTCCCCTTTATGGACAAAGGGTTTAAGGCAGCCTTAAAGGCGGTTGAAGAAGGGAAACCTTGCTCTACACTGGAAGAGTGTAGACCCTTTTCCCTTGCTTTTCCATCAGATGATAAAGACTGGAAGGATGTTCATAACACCTTCACAGTTGGGAAGCTGGAGGAAGATATTGCTGGACTACAGTTCGGTGAAAACCTCCCGAAGCTGTCAGAGTCTCTCCTGGGCAGGGAACAAGAGACTAAAGAACGTCTTGTTGCTTCCATGTCTCTGCAGACTGGCTTAGAGACTATGGCAAGCATCCCGGATACCTCGGATATGTGCATGGTCCTCGCCAAATCTCATTTGGCGACAGTCACCAAGGACTTGTACAACTTTATCAAAGCCCGAAGGACTTGTAGAGAGTTCCTGTTCGCCTCGTCTTCGGTGAGACACAAACCAAGGAAGCTCATAGCCTCCAATATCTGGGGAAAAGACCTCTTCCCAAGCAAAGTGGTCATAGAGGTCGTGGACAAAGCCGCTACGGAGAACAGGAATCTCCTCTACAAGTGGGGCTTGTCCTCAAAAAGAAAATCTTCCGCTGACGAGGGTCCCCAGCCGAAAAATAAATCAAAACGACCAAGAGTGCCCTCTCAGCCTAGAAAACAGCAACAGCTTCCCGAGGCCACAGTGCCCCAGATGGCGGCACATCCAACCACCACCTTCCAACTGGTGCCCCAAACGCTGGCGACCCAATCGTTGGTGCTCACCCCAGTCTTTGAAAGCCAATCGACGACTTTTAGGCCAAAGTCTCGAGGCTCCTTTCGAGGGTCCTCTAGACTCCCCTTCAGAGGTAGGGGTAACAAAGGTGGACGTGTCCAAGGAGGCATTTCCTCCAACAAGCACTCCAAGTGCGATGCTACCGGTAGGAGGGAGACTTCTCCTTTTCCGGGATCGTTGGACCTTCGATCGCTGTGCCCACAGCCTAATCAAGAACGGACTAGGGTGGAGTTGGAGCTCAACTCCACCAAACTTTCCTCAATTCTTCCAACAATCAACCACCATTCTGGAAGAATATGTTCAGGAACTCCTGAACAAAAGAGTTATACGGAAGGCAAAGTCCATCAGACTCAAAGGAAGGCTATTTTGTGTTCCGAAGAAGGATTCAGAAAAGCTCAGAGTCATTCTGGATTTATCACCACTCAACAAGTTCATAGTGAACCACAAATTCTGAATGCTGACGCTTCAACACATAAGGACCCTTTTGCCCAAACGGGCATACACAGTCTCCATAGACATGACGGATGCGTACTGGCATGTTCCAATGAACCGTCAAGTTTCCCCCTACCTAGGGTTCAAACTACAGAAAAGAAAGTACGCTTTCAGAGCCATGCCCTTCGGTCTAAACATAGCCCCAAGGGTATTCACCAAGCTTGCGAATGCAATCATTCATCAACTACGCCTAAAGGGGATGTGCAGGCAAGCCTCCAAGCAAGTGATCCAGTTCCTGAAACACTTAGGATTCAAGATCAACTTGGAAAAGTCTCGTCTATCTCCAGCTCAAAAGTGCCAGTTGCTTGGCGTCCACTGGGATTTAAAGTCACACTGCCTTTCCATTCGATCAAAGAAGAGGAAAGAGATAGCAGGATCTGTCAAGAGACTTCTTCATTCGAACAGGATATCAAGAAGGCAACAGGAGAGAGTGTTGGGGTCCCTCCAGTTTGCCTCAGTGACAGATCCAATATTGAAAGCACAATTAAAAGATGCATCAGGAGTTTGGAGAAACTACGTATCAAACGCTCGAAGAGATCTACAAAGACCGATTCCAAATCGTCTGCGATCACTACTCAAACCATGGTCGGAAGCCAAGAACCTGAAGAACAAGGCACCTCTGAAACCACCTCCACCAGCAGTCACCGTTCACTCGGACGCCTCAAAAGAAGGGTGGGGAGGCCACTCTCATCATCGGAAAGTCCAGGGAACCTGGTCTCCCCTCTTCAAGACCTTCCACATCAATTTTCTGGAAGCCATGGCGGTTCTTTTCTCTCTGAAGAAACTAGAACTTCGCTGCTCAATCCACATCCGTCTGGTTTTAGACAAGTCTCGAGATCGTCTCACATAAATCAAGTGATACTGGCCATCCTCCGTTTAGCGAAGAAGAAATGGGTGGCCTTTGTCAAGACGAAGAAACCTAAGGAGATTTCTAAGGATTTCTGGTTGTCCTTCATCCATCTTCATGGACAAGGTTTAGCACCCAACACGATTACTACATGTAAATCTGCCCTAGCCAGACCAATACTATATGCCTTCCAGGTAGACTTTTCTAATGAAATCTTCATCAAGATTCCAAAAGGCTGTGCTAAACTTCGGCCCGCAGCTCCTCCAAAGCCCATTTCATGGTCTTTGGATAAGGATCTTCACTCAGCATCAACTCTGAACAATGAGGATTGCTCGCTGAAAGACTTGACTCAAAAGGTGATATTCTTATTTGCACTAGCCTCAGGAGCCAGAGTTAGCGAA
>NC_090750.1:11037693-11040193 GCF_036898095.1 Palaemon carinicauda
AGCATATTTGCTTGAATACAAAGTAACTCAATTTAAAGACAAGAAATATTTGTATTGATATTTTAAAGCAGTAACTTCACATGAAACATAAACATTTATTAGACAAGCAAAGTAGCTCAGCAACTGAGCAACAGAAGTATCAAAATGACTCAGTGAGAATGATGCAATTGACTGCAATCATTTACCAGTTTGTTGAAATTAGGTGTTAAGTTGCTTGTACTGATTCTTAACACTGACTGAAGATTCGAGTCTGTGAGAAGTGACATGTTCTTTGACTTGTTAACTTTCAATATAGAAAAAGTCTGCTCACATATGTAAGTTGATGCAAATATCACAAACATCTTTCTTGCAAAATTTTTCAGATTTATAAACTTTTCTGAGTGCAGAGATGCATAAAACTCGACCAGTGGTTTATTTTCAAAGAGCCTCTTTAAAGAGTTGTCGGCTTGCAAATCAATCAGTTCTACCTGCAGTTCTTCAGCAGCTGTTTCAACGTCACAGGCAAAAGGTGAGCTGAGCAAATCAAACTGCCCTTCAATTGCCTTGAAATCGGCAAATCTTCTGATAAATTCATCTCTTAGAGCCGTCAACTGGTAACTGTATTTGTCTGATAGTGCTTGTGTAACAGTTCGTGTTTTCAACAGAGGAAAATGAACAAAGTTTTGCTCTTGAAGCTGCTTGGAAAAAAGTTGAAGTTTCAATTGAAATGCTTTCACTTCCACATACAATTCATGTGCAAATAAACCTTTGCCATGTAGTTTTGTGTTGAACTCATTAAGCTTTTGCATAATGTCCACAGCAAATGCAAAATCACAAACCCATTCGTCACACTCCATTTCCCTTGAAAAGTCACAAGAAATGTTTTTCATATTAAAAAACAAGACAACCTCTTCTTTAACGTCCCACATCCTCTTCAATACTCTCCCCATACTTAACCATCGGATATTTGTGTGGTACAGCACATCAGTAAAATCAGCCTCGATGTCTTCCAAGAAGCTTCGGAATTGCCTGTGATTCAGTCCCCGTGCTCTTATTAAGTTCACTGCACGCACCACTGGATCCATAACGTGTTTGAGTTTAAAAGATGAGCTACAGAGGCTTTCTTGATGTATGATGCAGTGAAAAGACAACACACTGTGCGATGGAAAATCTTCTTTGATTTTATCATTCATCAAGGTCACAAGGCCACAGTGTTTACCTATGAGTGAAGGAGCACCATCAGTTGTAATATTTGCCAATTTATCCAGGCTTAATCTAGACCTGATTAGACTGTTAATGACACTATTGTATAAATCTTTTCCAGTAACAGTGTCTTTGAGAGACTCCATAGATAACAATTCCTCTGTAATTTCGAAGTTTTCGTCAATTCCTCTGATATAAATGAGTACCTGGGCAGTATCCTGAATGTCATTACTCTCATCTAAAGCAATAGAAAACCACTGAAAACTAACACTGGCTGTTAACACCTGATCTTGAATATTCATTGCAATTGCATCTATGCGACGAACAATAGTTCTTCGTGACAGAGATATGGCTTCCACTTTAGATATGACTTCAGGACACACAACACTGACAGCATCAACCATGCAATCTATAATAAATTCTGCTTCTGCAAACGACTTATTTTGTTTTGCAATTTTATTTGCCAATACAAAACTTGCCTTTGTTGCATTCCTTTGTAAAGATGAAGTTTTTTCAAACACATTTTGTTGTTTCTTAAAACTTTTCATCAGATCAGTTGCCTTCTTTTGCAGTTCTTGCTTTGATAAATTGCTTCCAAAGTTGGTGTGCTTGGTTTGAAAGTGCCGTTTCAAATTGTATTCCTTGAAAACAGTAACTGTATCATGACAAATCAAACATACAGCTTTAACTGCGACGTCAGTAAAGAAATACCTTTCAGTCCACTCTTTGTTAAATACTCTGCATTCGTCTTCAATTTTTCGTTTTTTAGAAGGCTTCGAATCACTCATTTTGGGTAAAGTTTGAAAGATAGTAAAAGCTGTGCTGAAATAAAATGTCTAACGTCTTCTTTCTCTGGAATCTGCCAGGACACTGAAATGATTGAATATAAGGCAATAAACTCGTTGGCGCGGTAATAAAGTTACAACGTGACCAAAACGTTTTGTACACTATCGAGATTTAATCCCACTGGCCACTGGTAGCAAACGTGTCCGATACACGCTTCACTCACGCATACGCCCATCCCAGATGCCGAACTGCATCTTTATTCAACGATGGCCAATTATAGATTAAAAAATGAATAAATAAAATAGAATAAGAAAATTAAAATCATGAAAAAATCTATTTCCGTCTGGTTGAAAAAAAATAATGAGTGAGAAAGGATGCAAATAAAATAGAGAAAAAATGCAAGATAGAGAGACAGAGATAAAAAAGCAGAGAGAAAGAGATAAAGAAGAGGTCAGGCAAGAGAATAGCCCTTTTGTCCGTACAAAAGGGCAGGGAAAGAAATAGAGTGAGCGAGAACAAATTTCCGATTACT
>NC_090750.1:11052693-11070193 GCF_036898095.1 Palaemon carinicauda
TTGTAAAGCCTGACAAATAAATCAAGAAGGTTCCCTTACACACGATTGAAGCACGAGATCCCTTCAGCTAGGTGATGATCGACAAAATGGGCCATTACTGAGAATGAAGAAAGGAACATCAGTCCCAAAGTAATTGCCAAGAAGTTTCTAGACTTTTTCACCAAGTTTGGTATTCCGGAAAACGTTCGGAGTGACCAAGGAACAAATTTCCGGACCAAATTGTCCCTGGTGGTAATGAAACTGTTGGATGTTAGACAACAACTGTCTACTGCCTTACACCCGGAGACCTAACGTGCATTAGAGAGATTTCATCACACTCTAAATAGTATGTTAACAAAATACTGCAACAGAACGGGAAATGAATGGACCCCGAAATATCTTTGATGTTATTTGAGGTACGCAATGCTTACAGAGAAAGTATGGGATGTAACCCGAATAACTTGGTGATTGATTAGAAGCACGAGGATTAAAATATTGGCCAAAAAATGGAAAGACCGGAAGGCAATGGATAGAGACTATATCATAAGCTTGATGAAAAGGATCGTAAAAATAAGAAAGTTTTCTCTTGAAAACTTGAAAAAGAGCCAACAAAAAAAAATAGAAGGTTTGATATGAAAAGTAAGAAAACACAGTTTGTGGTAGGACAATAGGTGTTGGTTTTCTTACCGATAAGGAGATTCCCACTCACCAACAACTTCCTAAGACTATTCCAAGTTTTGGAGAAGATCAGTGACCTGATCTACGTTATTGTAATACTAAGAAGAAGGAAAAGTCAAAGGAAGGTACATGCTAACTTATTGATAGCAAACTTGAGCGAAAAAGAGACCGACGCTTCTGAGGTGTGTATGGCGCAAAACATTCCATCCATGGAAGAAGACGACGAATATGAGGTAGGGGCTGTAAGCAATGTGATCAATTACTCCAACTTAGAATAGAATTTAACTCAATTTAATAAGGAGCAGCAGCAGGAATTAAGACAGTGGATTAAAATTTTCACTGAACTTGTCTGAGAGTTCCTAAAATGAACCTACTTAAGTACGCATGAGATGCACCTTAAGACCACGGAAAGACCATTCAAACAACCCGCTTATCGAATGTCACATTATCACCAAGAATTCATGAGAAAAGAAGTGGAGTATTTGTTGCAAATTGCCCTAAGGAAAAGTTTGTATGGACCAGCCAATGCCAGGAATTCTTCGAAAAGATAAATACTATATTAACCTTGAAACCAATAATGCAGCCATCATAATTCAACAAGAAAATCCTTATCCAATAGGATGCATTGGACAATTGATTTTTGGGTATCCAATTGCAAGAAGGTAAGGAAGGAATTCTTCACCCTGTCTGTTTTATTTCATCGAATCTGAAGAAACATCAACAAGACTACTCGGCAGTTGAAAAGCAACTTCTAGCGCTAATCACAGTGATAGGGAAGTTTGAAGTTTATGTAAATAGCCCACAGAATGAAGAAATTACGGTTCACTCAGATCACAATCCTTCAACTTTTATTTAGTAAAATAAAGAATAATAATCAAAGCTTAGCTATATGGTCTTTATGTTTAAATTCATATTGTAATTATGTAGAGCATACATACGGTAAAGAGAACTTGGTCGCATATTATTTATTTTGGGCTGAATTGGTAAATTCCGGCACGGAATAAATAATATTTTCAGGGGGAGCTGTTTTACGAAGCTGGGCTACATGAGAGTGGATTAATTTATTCACATATTTCATTTCTCTATTTAAGAAATGTATAGACTGGTCATAAGGTAGGTTCCACTCATGTATGATTAGGAAAATGTATGCATATTACATAATACTATCATCATTTATTTACCTTTATTCTCAGTTCAGTTTGTTCTATGTAAATTTACGGTATTTTATAAAATTAAATTAAAATTTTTATTACATGAAGTTTTGTTAAAAAGTGTTACGTAAAGTTTTTAAAAGGTGTGTATCAAACAAACGAGGTATAAATGATAGGGATTATATGATGTTTCCACGTTGGTCAAAGTTGCAAGAATGTTTTTAGACTAAAGTTATTCATTTTGTTTATGTTACGGGAGGAGGTGCGTGGACTTAGCTTCAAGGGTTGCCTCGTCAGACGATGATAGATCCCTACTTCAAACTGCTAAGTTGGCAACCTGACATCTTCAGAGACCCTCCCGGAACAAGCACACAGGCTTCATGAATGATTGGTTGGAAAATTACAGAATCTATTACGATGACATATAAGGGCTTGGCATTACATAAGAGGCCCGAGAGATCCAGCCTGACCTTCCACAAAAGCCTCTCACCAGCATGTATCCAGCTACTAGGTATTTTTTTTCAAACGTTAATAATGTTTTTCTGAAACGTGTAGTGTATAGTGTTCGTTGAAATCTTTGGCAATTCTGATTTTAAAAGAAGTGAAATATGTTTGTGAGTACTGTTGATATTGTAAGATCTGTCAATTTTTCTGTGCCTGGTCCTGTATGATTTGGTTGAAAAGTGAAGTGTGTTAATTTTCGCTTAACTGTTCAGTAACCTTGTGTGAGCTCAAAGGACGTATGAATAGCAGTTGATTATCTGTAAATCTAATTATGATTTAATTTCTAGTGTTCAACTCTAATTATTTTTCATTCATTGTCAAAATCTGATATTTTATGAATTAATTTCTTGTGAAAAAAGTTATTGCATAAATCCTTAAATGTCATTTTGTCATAAGTCTAAGGCTCGTTCAAAACTAAATAGCGCGTGATTTATTTTTGAAATTACCCTTAAATTGCTATTTTTAGAGAATATATATATATATATATATATATATATATATATATATATATATATATATATATATATATATATATATATATATATATATATATATATATATATATATATATATATATATAAGTGTGAATTAATTCAATTATTAATGAATAATCCAGACACTTGCTCATATCCCCGACTTTGAACCAAAGTAAGAGGTTGGTTTTAGAATTTTTCAGGTTAAAATTAAAGCAGTCACCCACTTTTGTTGTGACTGTAACATAAATAGATCACTAGATATTCAGTATTCATATATATTAACGTCTCAGAGCTGCGTATTATTTTCAGTTCAGATGTATTTTCTTGGGTATCAGATTTTGTAATATATAGCTGGTGAGTTTGGGAGCTCGGGAATTTACGTATTTTGGTAGTCGTAATACATACTTTTTGGTTACCGGACCCTGGGATCGAGCGAGTCTGTCTTAAATATTGGTGATAGCAGGGTCCTATTTTGGATTGAAGTTTTCACCACCTTAGGGTTGAGAGGTTTCCGTTCATTGTTAGGATATATTTTTATAGGAGAGCTGTAATTTTTTGTATGTTACAAGATAGTGCAATTGAATGTACAGGAAATTTTGGAAAACCCAATTGTTGGAATCTAAGGTAACTAAAGCTCGGTGGCTGGCTATTTAAATGGCAGGTAGTGGTCTTGCAACTGGTGGGATGATTAAAGCCCAAATCAGGCGTTGAGCCTAGGAAGAGTTGATAAATTCAGGAAAGTTGCCGAAAGAAGATATTGCAGCAACTCGTGACCTTTTGGTGAAGGCTGAAGCAGAATTCTTAGAGAAGCAAGTATCAGCTGACCCAGAAACTGAAGGAACAAAAGAAGAAAAAAATGTACAGGCTGCTATCAGACGAATTGCAGTGGAAGAGAATTAGATTAAATTGAAGATGATGGCAGAACGGAAGGAACCGGAAGAAAGAGAGAGAAAGAGAGAGAAGAAGAAAGGGAAATTGCAATTCTTTCAAGAGAAAAAAGCAGGAGTAATTGCACGACATGCAAGGGAATTGGAACTGTTGGAAGATTGTACAAGATTGTCGTCAATTCAGATAAGTGTGACCACTGCTATGCACAATCCCTTATTTTGATACGGCAAAGGCACAGAAGTTGATCCTGAAATTCACATAAGACGCTCCTAATCAGTTCTTCGGTCATTTTGAAACGGTCCTGTCGACGATGGAATGACCAAAAGATATATGGCCGTTGCTATTACAGAGTGTCCTTATTGGAAAAGTAAATAGTGCATAGCTTGCCTTGTCTCGGGATCAGAGGAAACGAGTATCATGGAATTGAGAGGAGTATGCTACAGGTGTATCAGAAGACCCTTGAATATTATAATTAAAGATTCCGAGATTTGCAGAAGAACGAGAAAATTACATTCCTGGATTACACTCATATAGTGCTACGATGTTTTATGAGAGGGATAGAGGCTGCCAAGGCGAGAGAGAAGGCTGATTGAGAAGAACTAATAGTGCTGGAAATATGTATATGAGAAATTCCTGAACATATTCGAATGTACTTGAGAGAGAGAGATGAAGAAACTTGATAGAACCACTTCACTGTGTAAAGATTATAATATTATCACCTGTAAACACCTGTTGGGTATAAAGTTTCAACTGTTGTTCCAACGAAGTGTCAAGTATTAACCAAATCAATAATACTCATTCAGTTATAACAATGGGAAAAAGTTCAATAGTTACAGCAGAGGGACCATATGGACTATTCCAAAGCCGATGTGATAGTACCACAGCAACAATCGTCAAATCATCTTCCTTCAGGGGTTGTGAAAGACATGCAGAAGAATAAATTCGACTGTTATAAGTCTGGCAAAGAGGCCATATCAGCAAGAATTGTTGGTCGAACCAACCGAAAGCAGTCGTCCAAGTGGTAAAGGGTAATTCATCTCCACAAAATATTAAGATGAAGAATCAAACGATAAAGGTCAACTAGGGGAAAAAAAACCGCCAACGTTTACACGGCGAACAGGACAACCCCATACAGCGTGGATGTCTTTAAACCACATATTTATGAAGGTATGTTAGCTGCTTAGGATGGGAGAGATCAGATCCCGGTTAAGATATTAGGTTAAGCAACACAGGATGCAATCATAGTTTGGTGAGGTTATGCGTACACCAGATGGTGGAACAATCTCGCATAGGATATTGTGTCATTTTGAACAGAATAGGAGGTGAGGAAGTTACTCCTATTAGCTATTTAAAACTGTCATGCAAGTTGGTGACAGGTCATTTATATATATATATATATATATATATATATATATATATATATATATATATATATATATATATATATATATATATATATATATATATATATATATGTGTGTGTGTGTGTGTGTGTGTGTTTGTATGTGTGTGTGTGTGTTTGTATGTGTGTGTGTGTGTGTGTGTGTGTGTGTGTGTGTGTGTGTTGGCAACCCTCCTATTCCATAGTTTCACAAACATAAATTCAGTTATACAGTTGACCATTTGGAACCGAACTCGTTCTCAGAAAGTCACTCATAAACGTTGAAATATTTTTAAAAATAGGCAAAAATTTAGAAACGAGATAAGAGTTTTAATAAATTTAACTCTGTACCTATATTGTGTTGACTAATTTTTGACATGTATAGTTATCGATAAATAAAGAAATAGTACGGCTAGTATTATATTTTTGATAAAAACATTTTATCTCATAAGAACAGTAATTGGTGCGATCCAGAAAAGTTTGATAAAGAATAAAAAATAAACTTTTAAATACACACATAGAATAAATCTACTTTCTTACCAGAAAGATGACCCCCTATATGCTACCCCTCTTTATTACAGAGGAAAAGTAAAGGTATAGGACACAGATTAAGCATATACATTAAAATCAACCAAGAAATAGCAGACTTCATTATAACTGCAACTCGCGTTCTCTGTTTTTAGCCTGTTTGGCTCTTTTTCTCTTTCTTTCCATTTCACAAAAACAAGCACAGAGAAAACAAAGATAGGAAAATTCACGTGATGAGACGATATCATCATCGTCTCCTGATAATGTTTTCTTTACTTATCCTACTATTATGTTCAGTACTGGCTCAGGGGGTTTATTATTTGCATTGAGAAAATATTTCTAATATCACTATTCTGTATCATTTTATAGAAAATAAACTGCAATTTTTAGCCCTCATTCACTTTTGTTGATAATTTTTCCAGTATCATCCTTCAAAGGAAACCTATGTTGGCACCCTGTTCTAATTCCTTTTCTCATCAATTTTATGTTTCGTTCTTTCGTTTTTGTTTTCTCAATTTTGGTCTGATTCTGTGTAAGAATGACGGGATTTTAGTTTGTTTATTTTTTGAATAATTTTGCTAATTCTATTTCATCTCTCTTAGATTTTACAGTCATTTCCCGTCTTATCTTTATTGTTTTTTTCTTTTTTCTTTTTTTCAGATAGTTTTTCTTGATCTTCTTTAGGAACTTTTCCATCTATCTCATGTGCTGATCCTAATACATTTCTTTTTTTAATTACTGACTTATTCTTCGTTACTTGCTTCCATTTAATCATATAGCTTGGAGTACTTATTTTGTTGCTAAACTAAACGCACTCGAATTTCGTCTTATTACAGGAGTGTATTTTCTTTCTTAGAATTTCTTTTCTCTTCTTACCCTTAGATCTGAAAAACGAATTAGGCTTTTCGCCATTTTTTAGTCACTTGGCTCAACTTATAGCAAATACATATCTCACTAATGTATTTGCTATATACTGAAAGATATTAGCATTGAATCGATCGCACAGTTTGCTTACTTTGTTTTCTGGATAATCCTGGTGACATCGTCTTATGTTATGTTATTGAATCTCAATCATTTTATCTATGTATCTTTTGTGGCATCAATCAGATGTTGAATATTTTTTTGTAAAAGTAAATGACATAGTTATATTTTCTAGTTTGTATTTAAAGAATACTAGAGAAAATATTTCCTAGTTCCTGGTCACCGCACCCCTCTGGTAGCCTTTCTTTTTTATTTAGACGATATAAGTCATGCATGTCAGTTGTTGTTTCGCGGCCTTTCTCATACAGTATTCGCATTTTTTCCCTTCTTGGTAGGTAATTATATTAGCATATTGCCGTTTTGTATTTTACCCATGTACTTTTTGTTTTTAACCGATACCACCTTCTTTCTTTGCGTATTTTTTCCCTCTTTTTCTTTCTTAGGTCTCCCCATCAAACCGAGGCGATAGGCCTTTAACAATTATAGTCTTTTCCATCAGTGGACACTTTCACTCACCCTATTATATATGGGCTTAAGACAGTCAACAAAGATAGCGCACAACAAATGTTGGTTATTATGATTGCATAATTTGAAGTTGACCTTTCATTAAGAATTTGAATGTCTTTAAGTGCATTTTTTTCCTATTTTTTTTCTCTCAATGAGTTTAATTGATGCGTTAGTCGATTTAATCATCAGTCGATTTTTTTTTAAATTTGTCATTTTCTCAGGGTTTGGTCCATCAGTGTTTCCAGTGTTAACTTAGTTTATTTCATATTCAGTGCTAGATTATCAAATATCTCCTTGAGATCAGTGGTCTTGGAATTTGCTTCGAACACGGTAAGCATCGCAATTTGGATTTTAAATTCAGCCATTTTCTCATCACGTTCATTTAAATCAAGGTCTTTCATTTTAAATTCCCCCACTATTCTTGGTATAATTGCCAGGGCTATTCTGGCTTCATCTACGCAGTGTGGACAAATCCATTTAAAGTTTATTAAGTCTTCATCACTGATGTTTGCTTTTATAACACACACTCCCCGTAGTAAAACCTTTTACATTCACATCCTAACCAAATTTTTAAGTCTTCCCTCGCTGATCCACACAGGGAACAACATGCCATGATGTATTTTACTTCTCACTTCATTCCCTTCATGAGAATAACTGATAATTTTCAGATGTCACAGACGAGAAATATAAGCTAAAACACAGGTCAAGGCAAGAAATCAACAGAGCTCCGCACAACACGTCTTCGCTCAGCAACTTCTTTTCTCCTCTGGGGATCCTTTATGTTATTCTTAATGTTCGTATATTGTCTGTCATTCACATTATATGGCCCGCCCATGTCCTTTTCTTTTTCTTATATGTTGCTGGAATATCCCCTACTTTAGTTTGCTCTCGTATCTTTGTTACACTTTTTTCAGTATCTTAGTGTTATTCCCATTATTGTTCTTTGCACAGCTGTGTGATCTTAGGTTCTAAGGCTTTATTAAGGTCCCAAGTTTCTGATGCATAAGTTAATAATGGTAGGATCATCTCAATATATACTTTTCTTTCTAGAGAAAATATCATTTTAGTTCTGAAAATCTCAATTTGTTTGCCAAATGCTCTCCGTCCCATGCTTATCCTTCTTTAAATTTCGATATCGTGTCCTAGTGAAACTATGTCTGTCCTAATTACGTATATTCATCAACAACATAGAAGCATCTATAACTCTTATCTCTCTTCTCTGCATTTCCATTGAACATCACCTTAGTCTTACTCATATTCATTTTTGTTCCTACATTTCTGCTATCTCTATTGAAATCTTCTATCATATTTTTTAATTCCTCACATTATTCACTAAACACAACTATGTCATTGTAAATCTTAGGTTGTTTAGGTATTCCCCACTAATATTAATGCCGACATTTTCCCAATGTAAATTCTTTAAACAAATTTCCAGGCGTGTTGTGAATAATTTAGAAGAGATGGGGTCTCCCTATCTAACTCTTTTCTTAATATAAATTTTCTCTCGATCTTAATGTAGTTATAGGTTTACTGTGCTTCCAATATAGATATCTTAACGTGTTTTAACATAAGGTTTTATATTTCTTGTTTTTGAATGGCTTTCATTACTGTTGATGTTTTGGCAGAATCAGAAACTTTCTCATAGTCTACAAATTCCAAACATAGTGGTTTGTTATATTGTTGATTTTTACATTAGCTGTTTAATACTTGGATATGGTCAGTTGTTGAATATCTATTTCAAAAACTTTTCTGTTCTCTTGGTTGAATAAAAATAGTTGTCTTCTATTTGGACTAATATGATCTTTTTAAATATATATATATATATATATATATATATATATATATATATATATATATATATATATATATATATATATATATATATATATATATATATATATATATATATATTAAGGAGAGTAAACTTATTGGGAGGTAATATCTCAGGTCTTTTGTGGCTTCAATTCTATGAATTATTATAATGATGAAGTTTTTTCCACACTGTAGGTATAGAGCATTCTAGCAAACATTTGGCGCAGAGTTCAGACAATTTTACTTCGAGGAAATCCTCTTCATCTATTATTAAGTAATATGTTAGCCATCTGCACCTTTGCCTCTTTTTCTGCCTTTTAATGCTTTCATCCCTATTCCTACTATTATGTTTGTAATAGCTCATGTGTTCTTATTTTTATTGGTGATGTTATATTAAATATCACTATTGTATAGCATCATATAGAAATCCACTGAAAATTTCATCACTCTATCTCTTTTGTGCCTATTATTTCCATTCTTGTCCTTTAAAGGCAAATATCTGTTTGGGTCCTGTGCCAAGTCTTCTTTTCATCATTGTGATATTTCTTCCTTTCTTTAGTGTTTCCTCAATTTTGGTGTGATTTTGTTTACGAATAACCTATTTTTTTTAGTTTATTTATTGTTTTTTATACTTATGCTAGTTTTATTTTCTTCAACATTTTTTTTTTCTTTTGATAGAATTCCTTGATCTTGTTTGGGAATTCTGCCACCTATATCTTGTGCTGATTCTAATACATTTTTTTTTTTCAAGATTAATTTGTATTTTCTTACCTGCTTCCATTTTATCCTGTAGCTGGGAGTGCTTATTTTGTACACCTAAACTAAACTCATAAGATTTGTTCTCTTATTATGGGAGTGCTTATTTTCTTGGAATTAATTTTTCCTCTCTTTCCTTATATTTTGTGACGGGCCGAGAGAAGGTTGTGACTCAATGGCAAGTTGAAAACAACTGAGTGATTTATTATAGAACACTCTCCTTTATATACAAAAGTTCAAGGCAACAAGAATTTTCATGTTAAAAAAACAATGTTACCGAGGAAAAACAAGTCATGTTTTTTCAGGTTCTTTTTAGTGCGAGAGGAGAGCGAAGATAAAAGTACAAAATGAACTATGTACGAACGTGCGACACACGGTTAGTACAATTTCAACAAATTTTGATTCTCCCCTCTCTATGATTACTTGACTCAAACTTGGTTAACATTGTTATATTTTTAAGTAAATTGCCTTTTTTTACTGAGAATAAATCAATATTATTTTTCAATTCTTCATATGGGCTTCCCCATATCCGTTTTTTATCTTTTTTTTTTGTTTTATAATAGAAGAGGATCATGTTTTTAACATTGTTTTTTTCATCCAATTCTACAAGTATTTTTCCACTGTCATTCCTTATACCTACTCCAAATTTACCTACTTCTGATTTTCCTCTTTTCTTTTGACTTACTTTAGTATAGACATCACCCATAACAAATGTAAATGTGGTCATTTATATATATATATATATATATATATATATATATATATATATATATATATATATATATATATATATATATATATATATACTGTATATATATATATATATATATATATATATATATATATATATATATATATATATATACTATATATATATATATATATATATATATATATATACTATATATATATATATACTATATATATATATATATATATATATATATATATATATATATACAGTATATATATACAGTATATATATATATATACAGTATATATATATATATATATATATATACAGTATATATATATATATATATATATATATATATATATATATATATATATATATATATATATATATATATATATATATATATATATATATATATATATACAGTATAAGTATATATATATATATATATATATATATATATATATATATATATTCATATATATATATATATCTAGACCATCATAAAAAGTTTCTATATCTTCCTCTGTATGGGATGTTGTTGGTGGGTGATGTATTTGAATGATCTTTAATCTGCTTTGGTGGTTTAGCGAGTCACGCCCTTGATGCGGAACTGGACTTCTGCGCGCTGAAACCAAGCAAACGCCTCTCTGCTGGTGAATGATGAAAGTTTCAATGGGGGAGCTGCAGCAATAACTTCCGTAGAGTTCTCCATGGTACCAACGATTCAGCAAAATTTTTCTACATTACTTGCATAATCTTTATCAATAGGAACATCCACTCTATTTTCTTTATCTTTTTTTTCACGTCAAATGAAGCAAAATACACGGCCCATTTTTAACTTATATAAAATTTTTAAGTCCTTCTAATTTCACCCAATCCTATTATAACCTACATTATTTCTTCCAGCTCTTCTACTGTATTAACACAACAAGATCTTCCCTAGGCCGGGTCCTGATGTTGTATGTTGCAAGGTTCAATTCCTAAAGCTAGCCTGTTCTAGTCCAGAGATTTTTGGAACCCCTGCAGTGGAATATAGATGCCCGCCACCTTGGGTAGTTTTTCCACGGCCGCTGGAGTCTCGGTGCTGAGACATGGCTGTGAAATATACGTCTGGGTTTTAGCAAGTTTCTATCACCACGCTAGCCACAGCGGATTGGTGATGGCAGGACATTTTTGTCTGATCGATCACAGCAAACCAACCTAGTATGGGTGGTCCTGAGTAGTATAGGTTTGCTTATCATTGCAATGCTCAAAACCTATCACCTCCTTAAGATATCCCACTCAGAAAATGGCTACTTTCCTCTTGGTAAGGGTAGAAGAAACTCTTCAGGTATGGTAAGCAGCTGTTCTAGGATTAAGACACTCCAACAACAAAAAAAACATTGTATTTTCCCTTGAGATACTACCACTAGAGGATTATTGGGCACTTTGAATAGCCACACAGTACTATACTAGATACTTCTCTCTGTTACGGCTCATTTTCCATTTTCCTACTCATGCACCGAATAGTCTGGCCTATTCCTTACATTCTCCTCTGTCCTCATACATATGACAATACAGAGATTACCAAACAATTCTTCCTTACTGAAGGGGTTGTTTACTGTGATGTAATTGTTCAGTAGTTACTTTACTCTTGGTAAGGGTAGAAGAGACTCTTTAGCTATGGTAAGCAGCTCTTCTATGAAAAGGACACTCCCAAATCAAACCCTTGTTCTCTGGTCTTGGACTGTGCAATAGCCTCTGTAACATGGTCTTTCACTGACTTGGGGTAGAGCTCTCTTGCTTGAGGGTACACTTAGGCACACTATTCTATCTTATTTCTCTTCGTCTTTTTTTTATGTATAGTTTATAGGCCTATATGATATATTTATTCTAATGTTGTTGCTGAACTTAGAATATTTCATTTATTTGTTAATTAATTTAATTATAGTTTCTTTATTTCCTTTCCTCGCTAGGCTATTTCCCCTGTTGGAGCCATCGGGCTTATAGCATTCTGTTTTTTCAAGTAATAATCAAATAGTCTTGGGTAGTGGCATTGCTTATGTACCATTGCCTTCCACTGTCTTGGATTAGAGTACTCTTGCTTGAGGGTACTCTTAGGCATTTTATTCTATCTCATTTCATTTCCTGTTGTTTTTTATTTAAATTTTGTATAGTATATATAGGCTATGTAAGAGGTAATTTAATGGCGGAACTGTTCTTATTTTTTATTAGTATTATTACTTATTTTGTGGTTTTACTTCATTTTATGAATTCCTCACTGGGCTATTTTTCCCCGTTGGTGCCATTGACCAAGTAGCATTTTGCTTTTCTAATTAGGATTATAGTTAAGTTTTTAATAATATACAAATACATGTGTATATACATATAGATATATATATATATATATATATATATATATATATATATATATATATATATATATATATATATATATATATTATATATATATGAATATATATATCTATATATATATATATACATATTATATATGAATATATATATATATCTATCTATCTATATATATATATATATATATATATATATATATATATATATATATAAGAATTATAGTACTTATATATATATATATATATATATATATATATATATATATATGAATATATATATCTATATATATATATATATATAAAAGAATAATAGTACATATATATTTATATATATATATATATATATATATATATATATATTTATATATATATATATATATATATATATATATATATATATATATATATATATATATATATAAGAATAATAGTACTCCTTAAAAGATAATAAGCTTTTTCCCGAACATGAAGATGGAACGGTAGGGTTCTTTTCAATAAAAATCGATTGCTTCAATGGTGGTTTCAACAATTGTGATATATTTTAAGAGAGAGAGAAGGAGAGAGAGAGAGAGAGAGAGAGAGAGAGAGAGAGAGAGAGAGAGAGAGAGAGAGAGAGAGAGAGAGAGAGAAGAGAGAGAGAGAGAGAGAGAGTTTCTAGACACCATATAAAGGGATTACCATCATCTACCTCTTTTTCCCTCTTCCTTGCCAAATTGCATCCCTCTACCAATAAGATAAACACGCCAGAGTCTTAAAGAGTTGATTATTAACAAGGATACATAATTGGTTACTATCGATAAAAAGGAGATATCAAATCTCTTTAAAACTGAAAATTAAAACTTTTAACAACAAAATGACATTGTGTAAATGATAACTGGTTTTTGATAGGCATAGTATGTATGGACTACTCATGATATAGCTAAAAATATCAGGAAATGGGGAAGATTTAAGAAGAAATAAATAATCATTAGCTCCAGGATTGTAAGATATTTTTCTAGTCTTTTCGTGAATAATATTAAAAAAAGGTATTGCTTTGAAAAATGTATTAACTGTAAAAGAAAAAAAAATCACGTCAATAATATTGGTGACACATTTGTTAAAAGTATTGATTTCTTTTTAAATTTTCGCATATAATCATGAATATCTGATATTGTTTGATAAGCAATGGACATAGTAAAACTAAATGATCAATCGAGTATCGGATATAAAAGGGTAATAGGTTTGGTATCAGGAAAGACCTTCATCCTGTACATTTTCAACTAATTTTTTTTGCAGAATTGTGAATTATTGAAACCATGATCAGCAAGACATTTGCATTGAAGTGGACTCGTTCACCATCTTATGACAAGTGGATAGTTAACTTAATTTCCAATTTCTCTTTCTCTCTCTCTCTCTCTCTCTCTCTCTCTCTCTCTCTCTCTCTCTCTCTCTCTCTCTCTCTCTCTCACTCTCTCTCTCTATCATTTAAGTTAGCTGTAATACCGACTTGCTGATTTCAGCTTCGAGATCATCATAAAGTGTAAAGAATATATATTTCGTTAGATTTTTTTTTTACTTCAGTGTTAGAAACAGTAAAGTAAGAATTATAATTTTTTTTTTTTGTAGTGTATCTTAGTGAGTTCAGCTGCAAGGAACGTTTAGGATAATTTTAAAGTGTTTGTTATTAGATACGGTCGGTAAAAAGGTCTGTCATTTAACTTGATAATTTTGTTTTTCAAAAAACAGATATGAAAAGTAAAATCATGTTCTTTGTTATATATGACGTGGCATTGAAGTAAGATAGAAATATATAATTTTGATGGTAATGATATACGTAATATTAAAAAATCACCTTTTTATCAATAAAAACTCAACTCTTCACATGCATACTTTCCTAAAGATTAATTACATAATAAACTTTTTTTTTCATTAATCTTATTCGACACAAATGTATTTAGAAGATATAGTTCACGTTCTCTTCACTTACGTAATCATGCTTTCATTCCCTAATATTATGGTAGGTGATAGCTTTAAAATCAGCTAAAATATTCTGTCATCATAAAATAGGACACCTGATTTTTATATTTGTACATATAGAATAGTCGCATAAATTTATCTTACCCTATTATAGGTAATTCTCCAAATTTGATATGAATACTATAATTATATTTTAGGAATATTAGGAATTGAAGTGCGAACAGCGAAGATTGCTATAACATTCTCACGAATGGCTATTTTGAATGAATGGAAGGAAATTTTATATGCTCACAAAAATAATTCATTATTTCTGTAAAAAATTGACAGCGTTTATCCAACAGCACTTTGTGTGTGAATAGTTTTCATACACATTGAGAATGTTCTATGATCTTGAAGGAGAGAAGAATATAGAGGCTGAGACAGAGAGATGAAAAAAGAATAATAAAATGACGGTCGTGCTCGGAAGTGTTTAATATTCTATGACCTATTCATCATAAAAGTTTAACAGTCCATCATCATATTTTTTTATTATTTTTTTTTTATAGCGGATATTTCCCACATTAACCAGCTTTCTTCTCCAGGTTTTAAATATATAGTTATTCTATTGAGACCTTTATATAATTTGCTTATTCAATAAGATCTGTTCTTTTAAGGCCATTGACACTGCAATTTCAACTAGGTAAATAATGTATAGAAACGTTCAACAGACCTTTAGATTGAGTTGGGGTGTGGGAGGAGTGTCAGCTTCTGTGGTTGGCAGCTGGTCACAATTAGCCTGGGATCTTGAAACATATCTGACCATAAATCAAATTTTAGTTTTATTATTTCTATTCATAAAACATTGCACCTCTTTCAATATTAGTTGAAAATAATTTCGTCTTATTTGTTTGGGAATATAATGTATCAATAAACCTAATTTCCGTCTTAATATTTTGTAACAAAAAAAAAAAAAAAAAAAAAAAAAAAAAAACTATCACGTTTGATATTCATAACGAGATCGAATAACTTTTTAGTAACAAAAATTCTTTTTTTATTATTATAAAATATAAAGATTAACCTATCACAATGCAATAAACTCTCCCAATGTGTCTCTAATTTTGAATTACTTTAGTACTTCTAATGGATAAAGAATATCAAAATAACTTGAAGTATCGCTTAATCCAGATTAAAAGCACACCGATAGCTGAATTATTTTTACTCAGTAAGACTAGATTTAATAGTCAAGTTTGGTAAGTATGATTTCATTTCTCGTTTAGAGTTCATTCGATACTTCTCAATTTCCATAGTCTGATCTGCAACTATGGTTGTAACTCTGTTGCTAGTAATAATAATAATAATAATAATAATAATAATAATAATAATAATAATAATAATAATAATAATAATAATAATAATAATAATAATAATAATAATATCAACAACAACAACAACAACAACAACAACAGCAATAATAATAATAATAATAATAATAATAATAATTACAAAAATAATAACAAATGGGCACGCAGACCTCCATCACGGCTGCTTATTTCTCGTTAGCGTCGATTTTCATACACTCAAATGTGGACCAAGTTTGAAGTCTGTGACAACGATGTCCAAACTTATGGCTGATTACTTGATATGTTAAAAAACACTCGTCCGTGACCTTGATCTTTGACCTTCCAAAATCAATTTATTTCTAGCTCTTTACATAAGAGTTTGAAATCCCTGAAGGTCTTAATACTTTACGATTAAAATTTTGTGCGATTGATTGATGACCGGAATTTGAGCTTTTACTTGACTTTCCCCTTAGACTCATCCTTGAACTTTGACTTCAACGTGTAATAATTGGGGAAGATTTTCATACTCTCATATATAAATCGAATTTGAAGTCTGACAACTATATTCAGACTTATGGTTGATTACGTGAATTGAATATTTTACTTGACCGTGACCTTGAAATATGACCTTCACCTTCCGAAATTTAATAATTTCCAACTTTTTACATACCAGTTTATCACTGCAAGTTCCATTACTGTACGATTAGAATTAGGGCCAGGAAGCTATTCATTAAACAAACCAACAAAAACACAAACAGGGGTGAAAACATAACCTTCCAATTTCGTTGACGGAGTCAGTGGCGTTGATTCTGTTGTGATTTTTAATGGCTCTAATTTTCCTTCACTCAAAAATACTGCATTCTTCCTTTAACTGTGCTATATTAGTCACCTATAGGAAGGGGAGCAAAATATGCAGAAAATTATTATAAGATTTAAAAAAATATATATTTACTATGAGTAAACATGTGAAGATCAGTGTACAAAAGAGTCGAGTGCAAACATTTCAAGAGGGTGTCGGGTGTTTACTCTCATCTTCAGGCTAGAAGCTGTATGATGTAGGCTCGGCTGGATCTATTTATACAGGTTGGGGTAGTAGTCAATTCGGGTGTCGGTCGTATATTGATCCCTCTGAGCGTAGGTGTTACAAAATCAACGCCACTGAAGCTGTTAAAATCTTCAATGAGAAGTGTATGAAACAGGGGTGACATCCAGGTAATAATAATAATAATAATAATAATAATAATAATAATAATAAAAATCTCTAAAATCTGCTGTATATGAGTAATGTATGGTTCGACAAGTTATTAGCATTTGTTATTTCCTTTAGAAGTAAGTTATTTTTCCAACTAATAAGTGAATATGTAATTTAAAAATCAAACGTAAATGCAGTTAACATGTCTTTTTGACCGACTCCTTAACATCATTTCCCCTTCGTTTCAATTATACATTTTTAAGAACTGTACAATGGATATTAACATTTCATCATGAACTCAAATACAATAAATATATAGTCATTAGTAAAATATCATTAGA
>NC_090750.1:11072693-11075193 GCF_036898095.1 Palaemon carinicauda
ATGACTGAGTTCACTCTGAAATAATTAGGGCCACAATCTTCGTAATCTTTTCCTTTTTTATTTCCTCACATGGCTGCCATGTCAGCTGAAACCTGGGGTCCATGACGTCAGTGTTCTCAAGAAACGGATGCAACCTCTTTTTGATAGAAGACTGTAGTGCATTAGCCAAGTTTAAGCAGTAGATTGGTTTACTTTCCATGAATAGTTTGAAGCGGTGCTCAAGGCCAAATACAACTGGTGCAACGCAAGAAAGCGTCACCATGTTTTCTCCTTCCACTTGCGATGTCGCCTCTTGGAATGGTGCCAAAACTTTTATCACTTCTTTTAGCATTGCTATTTCCCTTCCCTTCCGTTCTTCTACGGTCTTGCATGATCCTAGGAGACGAATAGCTGAGTTGACACCATTGGCATCTTTGAAAACTGACTTAAGCATAGTCAGTTGAGAGTTCCATCTAGTAGCATTGGCAGCCTGCAATGAAACCCCAATCTTTTCCAAGAATGGTGCTGCCACAGTAGATCAACGTACTGCAGCTACAATACTACAGCACTAGTGTATCATAGCTGCAATTGCGCTATTTCTGACACAGGGATCATTGAAGGCATCTCGTATGTAGAGTTGTTGTGTGTGTGCAAAGCAATTGGACCGATCCGGTTGAAGAAGGGCAAGGACCTCATTCAAATCAAGTTCTTCCAAAATATCAAGGTTATCGGTGTCTCCCTTTTCATCGATACTTTCTTTGCTCACTTCATTTCCATATAATCTTGGTAGATAGACATCAAATGCTCTCACCATAGACGAAGCATTGTCTGCAACCACCTTTCTCACCTTGCCACGAATTCCAAATTCAGTGACTATATCCTCATACAATGTAGCAATATCCACAGCTGTGTGTCGTTCCACAAACTGATCGCAAGCAATGACACGCGACTTTAGCTCCCATGATGAGTTAATGAAGTGCAGTGACAGCAAAAACAGAGACAATTTTTCGATTCATCCAGAGGTCCAATGTCAGGTAAATAAGACTGAGGTTTTCAAATTCCTTCATCAATTGCGACTCAGTGTCTTTCGCTCTCTGCAGAAGTAAACTGTTTCTAAGTGTGGTTCTGCTTGGAAACACGGAGTATGGTTCTGCTTCATGTAGAAGAGCTCTAAAAGTCTTACCTTCTATAATACTCAAAGGCAGGTGGTCACATGCAATGGAGTCTAAGAGTTTCTTTACCATAGACTGTTTTTTTATGTGATTAGTGTTAAATTTGTTCTCTTGTGGAGGCTTGATTTTGAAGAACGAGGTTATTTTGTGCTGGGAATGTGATGCACTGCTCTCACACTTCTTCTTTTCCTCTTCAGCTCTCAGTGTCTCATATTCAGCATACTGAACTTTGTGGACTCTTCTGAGGTGGATAACTAGGTTAGATGTTACCTAACTTGATGCTGAATACGACGTTTTGCACTGCAAACAGTCAGCTATGAGATTCTTGTCAGTAGACTTGACATTGACAGAATAAAACCTTGCCAGTGTAGCTGATAGTTGAGGCAATTGTGTGTCCTCCAGGGCCTCCTCATCCCCAATTGAAGGGCCATCTGATGTATCAATGTTTTTGTTATCCATCTGCAAAGAGAAAAAAAGGAAAAGAGATAATCAATTTAATTTCACTTTGTTGTTGTTGGTGTTGTTGTTGTTGTTGTTCTTCTTCTTCTTCTTCTTCTTCTTCTTTTTTTCTTCTTCTTCTTCTTCTATTGTTCTTATTACTAGCAGGTCCACGTCATATGAATGGTTGTTATTGCCGAAAAATTAGAATTAGAAAAAGAATGCATGCACACACACAAACACCTTACCTCTATTATGGCACAATTGAGATATTGTATTTCGTCCTCCCACTTCGATACAGCTAATGCTTGTTACTAGTGTCAGTGCTGCCAATAAACTAAGTACATAACTCACGCCACCAGCGACAGCGAGTGTGACGGGGACGGTAGTGCTATCTCTGTCCAACTACCATCATGGTAGTGGGTGGGGCAGGGATGATTGTACAGGAACGCGACGTTTACTCGTATGCGATGAGTACGCGACGTGTAAATGACCCTTCATAGTTTCGTAAACCATGGTTGTTGATTTCTCTCTCTCTCTCTCTCTCTCTCTCTCTCTCTCTCTCTCTCTCTCTCTCTCTCTCTCTCTCTCTCTCGCGAAATATCTAATATAAATACAAATACAAAATACTTCTTTTTCTGGGTGCCATGATACAAATACAAATACAAAATCTTTTTCTCTGGATGCTAAAATTCAAATGAATATACAAATATATTAATATTTTATTTAAATACAATTCAAATACAAATACAATTGTATTTGATCCACCCCTGGTATATATATATATATATATTATATATATATATATATATATATATATATATATATATATATATATATATATATATATATATATATAAGACTACAGGCTTCTGTGACTTTACTATTGAAGATATTAAGATTATAATTAG
>NC_090750.1:11087693-11092693 GCF_036898095.1 Palaemon carinicauda
ATTATTATTATTATTATTATTATTATTATTATTCCATAGATATTGAAAATGTAAAATTGGTAATTGGAATGATAGAAGCATGAATCTAAATGGAAAGACTTAGCAAGTGGAGAATGAATTCATGAAATACAGTTGGGGTATGTTGGCCCTAACTGAAACACGTATTAAGGATAAACAAATCTTAGACCAAGGCAGTATATATATATATATATATATATATATATATATATATATATATATATATGAATGTTATTATGTATATATATATATATATATATATATATATATATATATATATATATATATATATATATATACATATATATATATATATATATATATATATATATATATATATATATATATATATATATGAATGTAATTATGTATATGTGCCCATGAATGAATTCAGTGTGTTTGGAGTCGAATACACCATTAAAAAACTGAAGAGATAGAAAGCCTTGTAAACGAGGAAATAATTGCATAGATGATATTGGCTGAAAATGATGTAACTCCCAGAATACTTACACTATTAGTTTGTAGAATGTGGCGTGAAGAGGCAAAACCTCATGAATAAGAGCTAGGAGTGTTGGTGTAAATGGCAAAAAAGGAGATCTGACTGATTGCAATAACTACAGGGGCATCATACTTACGTCAGTTTCCAAGAAAATATATAGTATGCTCATTCTAAAGACTGGAGAGAAAGATTGATGAAAAGCTGAAATGAAAAAGCAGGATTGAGCAAAGGTAGAAGTTGTACTGGCCAAATTTTCCTTTTAAGACATGTGGTACAGTAGTGTGTAGAATATAGAAAATCCAATATTGATAGCATTTGTTTACTTAGAAAAATTTATTGACACTGTGCACTAGCTAATTTTGTAGAGAGTCCTGCATCATTATGGAGTTCTCCTTAAAAATTTAAATTTGATTAGTCTGTTCCTGATCATAGAAAATGCAACGTTAATGTTAGTGGAATTGTATCTAATGAATTTTAATGCATAGAACAGTTGGGGATGGTGGGGAAGGATTGGACTGGATAGGTAACAGGAAATTAGCTGACTTAGAATATACTGATGACGCTGTCCTAATTAGCAGAACACTACCGGAATTTCAAAACGTTCTTACCAGAATGCATGAAATATCACATGAAGTTGGGCTCAAGATAGATAGAAAAAAGAAAGAGCTGTTGAGAACAAAATATGCAATAGAAGAAGAAATACCATTAGAAGGAGAATGGATTAATGAGTCAGAATCCTTTAAATATCTAGGATGTATGACCTCTAATACAGGATCTTTAGCACTTGGATTTAATGAAAGAATGAAAAAAAAAACCAGGCAAGGGCTCTGTTAAGTAAAATTTTTAAATCAATTCATATAAAATTACATATAAAAATTAGGCTATATATGAGTTTAGTGAGATCTGAGTTACTGTATAAACATTAGTCGTGGTGTAACAATGAAACAACATCCAACAGTATTTGCAGATATGAGAAGAAAGTCCTTAAAAGAATATGGCGAGTTAAATGGGAGGACAGGACTTGAAATGAGACTATAAGAGAGATTATTCGTGTGCCATATGCGGATGAGATGATTGTGACAGGCAGATGGAGATGGTTTGGGCATGGTCTTTACACTCCCTAGGAGAGATTAGTTCACCAAAATTTCATCTGGGCTCCACAAGGCGCTAGAAGAGTTGAAAGACCGAGGCCTACATGGCTAGAGACTATGAAGTGTGAAGTGTGAGATGATGAATGGAGAAGTATTGATTGAAAAGCTCAGGAGAGGGACGATAGATGAAATCTAACAGTGGCCTTTTGCGTCAATAGGCATTGGAGATGATGATAATGATGATGAGATATTGATTGCAATATAATGATGTTTTATTTCTAATTGATAAAAAAATAACAATAACTGTTCCAACAGAGGATTGAATTGAATTCAAAATTTTCCCACGGCATTTTTAATTCTCGTATTTTATCTAAAAAAAAAAAAATCATTTGTCTATATTCCTATTCTCGACGGAGGTGTGTTATAGGTCTCTTTTATTTGTGTGTTTGGAATTTTCTGTGTCTTTTTTCTTAAGCAGTATCATAGGTAAAACACTGCACATTGTCGGAATCAAAGAACTCTGGATTCAAAAACCACAAAAACTCCTGCTTTGCCACGAAATAGAAAAAACCTTACATCGAAACCAACATTGATGTATTGATCGCAATATGTTTTATAAAGCATCTATATTCGTACGGGATTTGACACGTGGAGCTTATACTTATTGTTGATTGAAAAGAAAGACATTTGAAACTGTACTTAATTGTAACGAGCAGCTGGAACCCCTTGCTGACTATAGTGTTTCTGAAAGTTCGCTTGCCATTAAATCCAATGTCCTTGATGGTTCTAGGCTCTACTTCATTCGATTGTACACCTTTCATGACTTCAAGGGTGACTTGAATGCATTAAGGGCCCATATGTTTGCACGTATGAAAGGAGATCTCAGAAGCCAACCTCCTGCTGAAAATGCATTCTATTTCCATGTGCTTCGACCCCTCCATCATATGGCATTGAGTAGAAGAGCTTATGAATCAGGCCCTGATATACCAGATACATTTAACCATAGCCACAAGCTTCTCTATGGGATGTTAGTACCGATCATTATGGACAAGGACCCAAAACCCAACAACAAAAAGGCCAAGTCATGTGGGTGCCGAAAAAAATTTGCTGTCAACGAGGATGCATTTCTGCAAGAGAAAAGGGAAGTGTGTTATTACATGTTTGGGTTTTTGCCGTCTGCGTCAGGTTGCAGGCAAGTGATACTGGTCTTTTCCCTGAGGGAAAACGAAGCATTTTGGTCCCCAAATGGTTGTTGGAAGAGCTGAAAAAATTTCATTAGGCATGCGGCTGGTGATGGCGAGCACTGCTCCAGGAAATATGAGTTGAGGGTGTTCTATTTTATTGGTCTCTCCTTACTCGCACAGCCAATAGGATATATCCGAGAAAGTGTCCTGAGGGATGGCGATGAGAACGTAATCTGCTTTGTTGCTTTATTGAGTCAAGCCCTTGATGCAAAACTGGAAACCAGCACGATGGAACCAGGCGAACGCTTTTCTGCTGGTGAAGGACGAGTCAGTGTTGGACAGCGGCATTACTAAAAAGTAAGACATAGCAGGGAAGGGAAAGGCGGGAGGGAGCTGGTTACTCTCCTGGTTATCAAATTCCAGGTGAGCTGTTAATGTCCAAGTGAGCCGTTAGGAAGTAACATAAAGACTAGTCGAATGCAACTAACTTTATTTGGACGGAGTTTGATTATTTATAAAAAAAAACAATCCAGTCAAGAACGTCACAAAAATTCAAGCACAATGGTGTAGAGCAGTGGTTCTTAAACGTTTTTGCCTTGCGCCCACCTTCTGCATTGAACATAGATCCCATGCACCCCCCCTGCCCACCCTAGAAATTTTTGCCAAACTAGAAAGTACCGTATGTATGTATGTATTGTTTTTATAAACAATATGTTACGTTTTGTATGCTAATATACTTCATTGGTTATGTGAGTATATGAATGATTGATTGATTGTTATTTCATTGCTGTTGATTTCTTATAGGAATGCACTGTACTTTTTTATATGAAATAAACATTGTTCATAGAAAATGGATAAAATAAATATATGATGAAACAAAATTTTATCTTAATATTTTTTCAAGCTGTTTTAGCATTATACAGATTACAATCATTACATTGATAGAAAATACTAAAAAAGGTACTAATTACTGCAAAAATAAACATAATTTTTACTCTTAATACAATCATGACCACATCAAAAATTATTACACATCCTCCTTAGTGATTAATTTATCCATATTTATGTAGTATTGTAAAACAAAAGACCTCATAATTACTACATTTTTATTTTCATTGTTACTATTTTAACTACTTGTAATACTGTATTATAGAAAAAGTGGATTATAGCCTGTGGCCTTTTTGACTTGGTGCTACTCGTCAGTAGGATGTGTGATACTGGTTCTTTTGTTCAACTAGTCGGGGAATATTTGGTGGTGTTTGGTTCAATGCACATCGGATATCACTTGCCATATCAGGTTTATTTCTTTTCTTCGATTTGATTCTTACTAATGCTGAGATCCCTGCTTCACAATAATTTCTTCTCAACATCTTCATGTTTATGAGGATTCCAAATGCATATATAATGATATACATCGTGGTTATTCGTGTGCATTTATATATATATATATATATATATATATATATATATATATATATATATATATATATATATATATATATATATATATATATATATATATATATATATATATATATGTGTATATATATATATATATATATATATATATATATATATATATATATATATATATATATATATATATATATATGTATACATATATTGTGTGTGTTGTGTAATGCCACGTTTTTCAATTTCTAAAATCTGGTCACTGGCCTATATGCATAATGCATATTCATAATTTCATTATAAATCCCCTTTTCACACCTCAAATAAATGAACAACATAGTTATATGTATATCAAAAGAAACAAATATATTATGCAGGTGAAATAATGATAACGTAAAATACATTCGCATAAGCTGGTAAGTAATGTCATGATATGAAAAGATTTTTCTGCTCGTTCATGTGCTACACACACATTTAGATTTTTGATACTGCATATATCTTATCGGAAATAGTAAAACAGCTACAAAGGAATTAATGAACATACAGTAAACACAAAGGCCCAAAAAAGAAAAAAAAATACTTCTAAATCAGAACTACACTAAATATATTAAAAGTAATGTAGTAATTACCAGTACTTATTAATAGTTGAAATATATTATGCAGGACTTGAAAGTCGTCACTATTTCGTTTGACAGACTGAGCCAGACTACTGAACCGTTTGTTATTATATGAGCGGGTGAGATGAGCAATAAGGTGGTACGAAACGCGTCCAGTTCCTGAGGAAAAATTTTTCTGACC
>NC_090750.1:11097693-11115193 GCF_036898095.1 Palaemon carinicauda
ATTTCCTCACTATGAGTAGGGTTTAGTTTTAACTTTAGGTGACCCATTGAGTTAATCGATGGCATATTGTACTTAATCAATTTATTACTTTTTTTGGGCCATCAGTGTTAGTACCTTTATTGTTGTAATAAATATTGTGAAATTTTTGCCCTTGTGTCTTTCTGGATTTCCTCGCTCCTACTGATTTGTGTTTTTGTCACTGGATTTGAGAATAAGATAAAAGAACCTGTTATGGCTTCCTCCTAGAGGGAGTTCGTAACATAATTCGGCGACCGTGACAGGATCCAGGACAAACTCAATCGGTGGTGCGAGTTACCAGACTGTGCTCTGGGTGGGATTTTTCAGTATTTATTTTTGTTGTGCTTCACCACCTTCCTTTTTTTCCTTTTCATTATGTCTGATGTAGAGTTTAACCCTGCCGAATTTTTGGCTTCTGAGAATTGTATTAGGTATTTGAGTGCTTTGACTAAAGAAAATTTGAAAGCTTGTGCTAGGTCGTTAGGCATTTCTTTAACAAATAGGGAATTGAAAATGGAAGTATATAATTTGGTAAAGATTAGGCTTTGTGAACTTAAACAAACTGCTGATGAATTAACTAGTGAAAGCATGAGTGAGTCTGATGTAGAAGGGGCTCCGGGATTGAGTCTTTTTCAGGATCCGTCTCAATGTGGACTGATTTTTGAAGGGTATGGCAGTCTGCCTGATGGTAAAAGCAGACTGAGGGGGTTCCTCGTACTGATAATGTGTCTCCAGCTGTTCCTACTCGTTCGGTCAAAGGAGTAATCAAGCCACTAGTTAAGGATTTCCAGAACATGTTGGAACTAAAGAAGTTAGAGTTCGAGGAGTTTGAGAGAATTAGAGCACATGAGAGAACGATGCTTAGCATGCAGTTAGAGCTGGCCAAGATCCAGCAAGGTAAGAAGTGTGAGAGTACCCGCATCCATGAAGATATTGGGGAAAAGTTTAGTTTTGGGGATGCTCTAAAACTTGTACCTTGTTTTACTGAGGAGAATTGCCTGAATTCTTTAAGGCTTTCGAAAGGGTTGCTTCTAGGTTGTCTTGGCCTAGGGAGGTCTGGACAGTGTTGATTCAATATCGCTTACTGGGCAAGGCTCAGAAGGTTTATAATGCCATAGAGGAGCAAGTATCTCGGGATTATGAGAAAGTGAAAGCTTTGATATTAAAAGCTTATGATTTGGTTCCCGAGGCCTACAGGCAGAGGTTTAGGAACTTTAACAAAACCCCGAACATGACTTATGTGGAGTTTGCTCGTGTAAAGCAGGAGCATTTTGATGATTGGCTCAAGAGTCGCCAAGTAACTACTTTGGCGGCCTTGAAAGAGTTGATATTGATTGAAGATTTTAAAAAATCGTGTGGTAAAGATTTAAGAGTTCATTTAGAAGACTTAAAAGTGACTTCTTTTCCCAGAATTGCTCAGTTGAGTGATGAATATATATTGACCCATAAGGTTGGTACTGAGAACGTCAGGGGTAATTTCCCTGTGGTTAAGGGTAACTGGGAGAGTAAAAAGAGTGTGTTTGTTAACCAAAATAATTCTAATTTCCAGGCCTACTCTAACTCTAAAGCAAATTCCAATTTTCAGGTCAAAAATCAACCAAACAGTAATCCCAGTGGTAATTTTGTAGATAGGAATTTTGCAAAAACTAATAATGCTCATCCTAGTCGTACTATAACAAGTGGTGTGGGAAGTAGAACCTGTTACTGGTGTAATAAGACAGGACATATCCTAGCTAATTGTTTTGCTCGTCAGAGGTATTTACAGAGGCAGACTACTTCTATTGCTGTGGTGAATAATGTTAAGGCTTCTCAACAATCTGTAGAGAATGAAGAAAATGGTAACAAAGGTAATAAAGAGAATGATTCCCCCATGTGACTGTCATTTAATAAGTATATTTGGCCAGGTAATCTGAGATTTGAGAAGGAAGTTATAAATATAAAATTTTTGAGGGATACAGGTGCTGCTCGATCTTTATTGTTAAGAAGTAGGTTACTTCTTAATGTGAAGATCGCTAACTATATTATTTTAAGTGGTTTTCCGGACACTGTTGTGTCGGCTCCTGTGGTTGAAGGAGAGATTGACATATTGGGTGTCGTAAAGAATATTAATCTGGCCATTGTTGATAAACTACCTATACCTGGGATAGATGGTATCCTAGGAAATGACTTGTGTAATGTGGAGGGACAAGAATTGTTTCCCATTTTAACTTTAAATAAATTACCCATTGCTGTAACTACTCGCTCCCAGAGGAAAGGGCGTAACCTCTTGATGGACGGAGAGGACTTACATTTAGACCCTGTTCAAGTAGATGTAGCAGTAGGAAGGCTCGAGTCTGTAAGAAGTAGTGGTAGTAGTAAGGTAGTTAGAGCATGGAATAGGGCTGATTTTATTAAAAGCTCAGCATGATGAATTTGATGTGGGAATAACTGAGGGGGATGATATTTCTAAGCCATGTTTTGTATCGGAGAGAGGATTATTGTGTAGATTAAGCCGTTCTGCTCTTATGGAATCCTCAGAGTATCATAAGCAGATTTTGGTACCTAAACAATTCAGAGACGAATTGCTGCAGTTAGCTCATGAGGATCCTTTCTCGGGACACTTTGGGGTAACAAAAACTTTTAAGAGATTAACCAAGTTTTTTTGGTGGCCTAATATGAGAAGGTGTATTAAGCAGTTCTTGCGAACTTGTGTAACGTGCCAGGTCATGGGTAAACCTAATCAGGTATTGCGAAAAGCTCCATTAAAACCCATCCCTGTAATTGGTGAACCATTTTCTGAGATTGTCATTGATGTTGTTGGTCCTTTACCCAGAACTCAATCGGGATATATGTATTTATTAACTGTGATGGATAGGGATTCTCGGTTCCCAGAGGCTTTCCCTCCTAGGAAAGTAACGTCAAAAGCTGTCTGGGAAAAGTTAGTAGAATATTTTTGTCGTTATGGGTTACCTTGTACCATTCAATCAGATTGTGGTACTAACTTTACTTCCAAGTACTTTAAGGACAGGTGTGCTGAACTGGCCATTCAGCACATCACCAGTGTCCCATACCATCCTGAAAGTCAAGGGGTTGTGGAAAGGTTCCACCAAACCTTAAAAAGTATAATTGGCAAGTACTGTTATGAAAGGGAGAGTAGTTGGGATAAGGAACTACCTTATGCGTTATTTGCAATAAAAACTCACCCAAATGAATCGACTGGTGTTTCTCCTTTCAGATTGGTGTATGGTCATGAGGTTCAAGGTCTTTTAGAAGTGTTATTTGAAGTGTTGATTGGGGGACGAAAACAAATTCAAAATCTAAATATATTTTTATCCAATTTGAAAAATAAACTGAGTGGTGCCTGGAAGTTTGCCAAAGGTAATCTGGAAGCTTCCCAGGCTAGTATGAAAGCATTCCATGATCGTAAGGCAGTTAGTCGTTCTTTCGAATCTGGAGATCTGGTTCTGGTTTTAGATATGGACCCTGATAGTTTTCTGAAACCCAGATTTAAAGGTCCGTGGAAGGTAATAAGAAAGGTGTCTGACTTTAACTACGAATTAGATTCTCCAGGTTCTACTAGGAAGAGTAGAATTTTTCACATTAATAGGTTAAAGAAATATGAAGGTAGAAATCTAAGTCCATTAAATATTGTTTATGAAATTCCATGTCCTCTAGCTACTGTATTTTATGATAATGTTGATGACCATGTACCTGTAGAGAATTTAAGAACTAAGGTTGAGATTTTTAATAAGGCAAATGTTTTGTTGGAACATCTGGATGAAGTCCAGAAGAAAGATTTGTTATGTTTGATAACGGCTTTTCCAGAAGTGTTTAGAGAGGCTCCAGGGCTTACTTCATGGCTTGAACATGATGTTGAGGTTGGTGATGCTCTTCCAGTAAAGTAGGCTCCTTACCGCCTGAACCCAGAAAAAGCCAAAGTAGTCGAGAAGGAGGTACAGTATATGCTGGACCACAATCTTCTTCAACCCAGTTCAAGTCCTTGGAGTTCTCCTATTGTTCTGGTAAAGAAACCTGATGGTAATTATAGAATGTGTGTTGACTACCGTAGGGTTAATCATGTAACAAAGAGTGACAGTTTCCCTCTTCCCCGGATTGACGATTTAATAGACCGAATAGGTAATGCCAAACTTGTAACGAAATTAGACTTATTGAAGGGTTATTGGCAGGTGCCATTGTCTCACAGGGCCCTTGAGATTTCGGCATTTGTCACCCCCAATGGGTCATATGAGTGTAAGGTGATGCCTTTTGGTTTGAAAAATGCAGCCTGTACGTTCCAGTGCCTTATAAATAGGGTGATATGCGGGCTGGAGGGTACCGAAATATATATTGACGACTTGGTGGTATATAGTCAGGACTGGAAAACCCATGTTGAAAGGTTAAGAAAACTGTTTCAGGTTTTACGAAAGGCTAGTTTGGTTGTAAACATCGATAAGTGTGAGTTTGGTAAGGCTGTAGTGACGTATCTGGGTCATGAGGTTGGTTTGGGGAAGGTTGCTCCTAAACATGCTAATATTGAGGTTATAGCCAACCTTCCTCAGCCGCGTAATGTCCGTGATGTCTGCAAAGTTCTTGGCATGTTAGGGTATTACAGGAGGTTCCTGAAGAATTTTGCTGACATCGCCCAGCCTTTAACTAATCTATTGAAAAAGAACACTAAGTTTTTGTGGAGTACAGAATGTGAAAAAGCATTTTCTAATTTGAAATCGGTATTAGTCTCGGAACCAATTTTAATAAACCTTTTATTTTGGCGGTGGATGCCAGTGACGTGGGTGTTGGAGGAGTTCTGTTTCAGAGATGATGAGGGGGAAATGCACCCTGTATCTTATTTCAGTAAAAAGTTACTCCCGGCTGAAAGAAGGTATTCCACCATAGAGAAGGAAGCTTTGGCTCTGGTGAAGAGCGTAACCCATTTTTCTATTTACATATCTAGTTCTCTCCAGGTTGAAGTGTTGACGGACCATAACCCGTTGGTATTTATGAATAAGATGAAGGGAGCGAATCAAAGAATTCTGCGATGGGCACTTCTCCTTCAGGAATATGACCTGGTCTTTCAGCATATAAAAGGAGTGGACAACAAGATCCCCGATGCACTTTCTAGGATGTGAAGTGTGGGCTGCTGTGCCGTTCATGATTTTTTTTTTATTTTCTTTTCAGATGATATATAGGCTATTAATGTATTCTAAGGTTGTTTTTGTTTATTTTTGTGCAATCCCGGAGTTCCCTTTTTTTTTGGGGGGGGGGGGGGTGGCCTGTTAGGTTAAGTAGTCTTAGTGTAAGTGTTTTGGTTGGTCATGTTTACTTTCTTATTTTCGTATTAAGGTTAAAAAAAATAAAATAAAATATTTTTCCTGTTTAGTCAAATTAATTTTTTTTTTTTGTTGAAGGAGGAAGGTGTCAGGCAGTAACGTAATTTTAAAGTAAAACCTTGTGGTTTTGCCTTTTTGCACTGATGGCTTTCATTTTTATTTTGTTTACAATTTTGTAAAGCTAAATTAAGTATTTTGCTGTTGGTTTTACCTTAGTACATATATTTTGGTTAAATGTAGTGTTTAATTTGCTTTGGTTTAAATGTAATGTTTAATTTGCTTTGGTTGAAAAGGCTTAAGTTTTGTGGCGCCATCTATTGAGTGCATTTTGAAGTGCGGCCTTCCTCAGTATTTTTACTTCCTTGGCAAATTTTTAACTCATTTATTTTTCTTTGTGGTGATTGGGAGTGTTGTAAGGAGAGGTGACTAGTGACTCTCCTAAAGTATTCTCGAGAGTCGAGTTCAAGGCCGTTGAAGACTCTGGAGCAGCTGATCTGCCTATTGTGGAATATATATACAATCTGTCATTGAGCTGCTTCTTAATGTGGAAGGCAGTTTACCTGTGAAGCTACGTGTGAGAACAAGACTTGCAATTGTGGTTCAAGTGATCTACTGCTTAAACTGAACATTGGCAGTTTGGTGTAGAGCAGGGCTCGAGAGCCTTTTTCATCTTTGATGGATATATCTACTGTATCAGCACCAGAGTGGTCTTGTTGGAGCCAGTAGGGAGGCTTCTCTCAGGTAAGAGGAACATCCCCTGTATTTTGTCGAGCCGTAGACTGAAAGTGCATATCCACCAACGGTTGTGAAGGGCTGTTCTACTGATGAGAGTGACTACTTGTGACCACATTTTTGAGCAGCAAATGGACTCATCTATATCAGTACCGGTCTGTTTCATAGGACCGATATATTTGTGCATTTAACTAATGTCAAAGCTGTTGAAGGTTTAATATGAGTGTTGTAAGATTATGTACTTTAATATTAAGGTTTAGATTATTGTGATATAGGTAGGATTATTGTTTCTTTTTGTATGTTCTTCCACTTCTTTCCTTTCTGTTTAGCAATAGGTTAGCGTGGTGGGTAAAGGCTTTTGGGTACCTTAACATTAAAGATTTGATTTCCTCACTATGAGTAGGGTTTAGTTTTAACTTTAGGTGACTCATTGAGTTAATCGATGGCATATTGTACTTAATCAATTTATTACTTTTTGTGGGCCATCAGTGTTAGTACCTTTATTGTTGTAATAAATATTGTGAAATTTTTGCCCTTGTGTCTTTCTGGTTTTCCTCACTCCTACTGATTTGTGTTTTTGTCACTGGATTTGAGAATAAGATAAAAGAACCTGTTATGGCTTCCTCCTAGAGGGAGTTCGTAACATATATATATATATATATATATATATATATATATATATATATATATATATATATATATATATATATATATATATATATATATATTATAGATACGCAAATATACCTTATTTGATACTTCTTTCCGTTAAAAGTTGTTATTTCACATTATAATAGATATCTGTCTTCTGTATATTTTATTCAAAATATAAAAATATATGCGATCGTAAAAGAAATATCAAACCTTTTTAATGGATTCCATGAAGACTCTCTTCCAATGGATAAGTAAAGAAAATATATCATTCCAAACAGTTTAGGAATCAAATTGAGTACTTTTAAAGATCTTATTTATATTGAAAGGGAAATTAATTTTAGTTTTACAAGGTGAAGTGCCTAATTAAACCATTTTAGTGATGCTAAGAGATTTTGGTTTAAGGGAAAATATGAACGTTATATTTTCTTATTTTTTACGTTAGTAGTATGCTTAGCAGGCATGTCTTAAGTTACTCAATATGTAAGATTATGCGGTAGATAGATGATGATTTAATTTAGAAAGATTACAAATATATTATTATCAGTTCTGTATTGGATGATGAAAAAGTTTATAGTAGGTTTGGGTGATTATAAAAACAACAAAGAAACAAGATTTTGAAACTATTAAACAAAATTATATATATATATATATATATATATATATATATATATATATATATATATATATATATATATATATATATATGTATATATATATATATATATATATATATATATATATATATATATATATATATATATATATATATATATATATATATATATATATATATATATAATCAGTAATACTCATATTCAATTCAACTTTCAATAACTACTACTACTACTACTACTACTACTACTACTACTACTACTACTACTACTACTACTACTACTACTACTAATAATAATAATAATAATTATAATAATAACTTGACTGCAGATTGCTAAAGCCAGTGGCTGATGATTCCCTTGCAAAATAGGTGTGGAAATGCTTTCGTCAATCAGTGAAAGGTATTGTGTAATTTTTATTGGCCTAATGACCCGCTGACTAAATTTTGAGTTATGTTAACAAACTATTCTAAAGCAATATATCAGTATAATAGTAGGTATATGGAGGTAAAACAAAGGCAAAAATGACAATTATAGAGAAATTAACCTTTGAACTTGAAGACAATGGGCACTTACAAGATCATGTGAAGGTCACGGGTTAAATATGATCCCATATTCTGAAAGAGCCTGTGCGAATGGGGGTGGCGGGTGACAACAAAATATCACTTTTAGTCTACGTCAAATTTTTTCCATGAAATACCCAAAATGACATTGAAAATGAGGGTCAAGGTCAAATTTCACATTTGATTTTGGGGTTTTATGCATATGTTTTGGGTAGTTTACTATAGCATGCTATGACCAAAAACCAGTATTTCAAGGAGAAATTGCCAAAATCACGATTTCTGCAATGTCAAAAATATTTAAAGATCTATATTAAAAAAAAAATTAAGCAGTTGCTACAAAAGTTAAGCTAACCTTAGATAAATATATAGGGCGTCATATGCCACTGAGATCAGGGCTCTGTGCCTTCCGGTTTTTGAAATCTCGGTAACAAACCTTTTTTGAGCCGGTTTGGCCATTAACGACCTTGACCTTGACCTACTTGCATTAATGTAGGGCAATGTTTGGGGATTCACCTCTGTATCATTGACTATAAGGCCTTTAGCCATACGGCTTATACTTTAGGCCTAATGACAATTTCAGATTTTACAAATTTTGCCTTTAAAAGCCCCTGTGACCTTGAAAAGTAGGTCAAGGTCACTCAAACTGGGTCTATGGCATATTCTTACCATAGGCTACCTATGATAATTATTTCCGATTTCTTGCGGGAAAAAAAACGCGCGGAAAGAATAATAATAATACTACCAAAAACAATAGTATTCCCCTGTGGGGAATCCTTATAATATTGATAATAATAATAATGATATTATTATTGATAATAATAATAATAATAATAATAATAATAATAATAATAATATGATGATGATGATGATGATGATGATGATGAGGTGATGATTCAAGAGTAAGATGTCAAAGATTATTATGATTGGTTGGATGAGAGAGTGAGCATGAAAGTGGAAGATAAAAATTGGGCCTTTGAAAAATGGCTGCAGAGTAAAAGTGTAAGGAATATGAAAGATATATGGAGAAAAGTGTGGAAGTAAAATACAAGGTAGCCGAAGCAAACAGGACGGCTGACAGGAGGCGGAGGCAGTGATTGTGATGTTTGTATGAAGAGAAAAAGAAATTTCCGGAAGAAGTGAAGGGAGTAAAAAAAAATGGATCGAGTAATGAAGAGACACTTATAAAAGGATAATGAAGGTTTTTGAAAGGAGAGGAGGCAAGGAAAAGGTTGGCTGAATATTTTGAGATATTGCTGAATTTTGAGGATACTAAAGAGGCAGATATAATTGTTGTTGTAAGTGTTGAGGTACCAGTGATGGGAGATGTGAATGAGAGCGTTTAAAAGAGTAAGTGAAGAGTGTGCTAGATGAAATCAGTACAGGAAAAGCTTGTTGTATGAGTGGTGTGAGGGCTGATAGTTTAATGGAAAGAACTATGACTGTACTTGAATGGTTGGTGAGATTATGTATTATATGGATTGGGTTTGTGCATGTATTGTCCCGCTATATAAAAGTAAGGGAAATGTGTAGCCACTAAGTGTTTTAATTCTACGGGTATTAGTTTGTTGTTTTTGGTTGTAAAAGTATATAGTAGTTTGTAATTAGTAGTATGAAAGAGAAACCAGAGATTGCAACCATAGAAGTGCAGGGTGGTTTAGAAGAGGTAGGGGATACATTGATCATATTTCAACAGTTAGGCAGATATGTAAAAAATACCTAACGAAAGGTGTATGTTTTATTTATTAATCTAAAGAAATCTTATGATACAGTTGATAGGAGAATGATGTGGAATGTGATGAAGTTATATGGAATTGGTGGAAAGTTGTTGCAAGCAGTGAAGAGTTTATACATACGCAGGAAAGCGTGTTTTATGAATGGGAACGAAGTGAGTGATTGGTTTCCAGTAAGAGTTGGGATGAGACAGTGATGTGCGATGTCACCATGGTTGTTCAATTTGTTTCTTGATGGAGTTGAAAGAAAGGTGATTGCTCAAATACTTGATCGAGGATTAAAACTGATAGATGAGAGTGACCATGAGTGGTAAGTGAATCTGTTGTTGTTTGTGGATGATACTCTATTGGCTGCAGACTCAGTGGAGGAGCTAGGTTGATTAGTAACAGAGTGTAGAAGGGTGTGTGAGAGAAGGATGTTGGGAGTTAATGTGGGTAAGAGTATGATTATGAGATGCACAAGAAGGTAGTGGTGAATTTTTAATGCTTTTTGAATGGAGAGTTACTGGAGGAAGCTGATAAGTTCATGTACTTGCGGTATGTTGTTGTTACAAATCGTGGATGTCATGGTAAATGTAATGCTTTTAAAAGGATATGTTATAAAAGACAGAAATTTATATTCCCAAAGTGTTAGGAGCGAGATGAGATCCGACTACCAAATTGTTTGGTCACTTCACTGTCGTCAGCATTTGTAAACTGAGCCTCGATGAGAGCGCCTGCCACAATAACGGGACTGTTTATAAAATATGTAATCATGGAAGGACACCTGCTGCCCTTTTGTTACGACTTCAAATGTGATCCAGATTACATCAGAAACTTCTTCTAGATTCTTCCACGGCGTGAATGAAGTGGGCGTTTTTGAGAAAGGCACTAGAGACACAGAATTGTTAAAAAAATAAGCATTCTATGAAAATGACCACTGCCCACTGTAATTATCTTCGCCCATACATGGGTATATAAACTTTAAGAAGAGATTGTCCAGGAGAGATAGTACAGGAGAGAAACTATGTCCGAAGAAGATGAGATCCAAGTCCTAGTGAGATAAGAAACAGAAAAGACCAGAAGTCTGATAGAGCAAGATTCTAAGCTTCCCTTCAGACAACAAACGCCTATCTCCAAAATCCTGTTATGGTTGAAAATAAGAGACAAAGTGAAGAAGCGAGCAATCCCTGCTTGTGATGAGAAGTATCCCATTCTGCATGTAGCCTGCCATAGTTCAACACTATCATCCAATTCTTGGAGAAGACTTCTTGATGCCACTCTTTCTGTGATGTCTTCGAATCCGGTCATCGTGCCATTTTCAACCGAACTTCAGCCGCCCTTCTGTAAAGTTTTCAAGCCTTAAGTCTCCATACTAGGGTCGTCTTAGCCGCTGGGTTTCCGAATACTTGCGTAGTTTGTCCATTGTTGAAGATGAACTAGAAAAGTCAGGGATTGTCAAATGACGTAAAACTAGCTGTTGTAGACTCTTTGCCCATTGACAGCGTCGACATTATTTCCGGTAATGATTTAACTACATCTAAATGCATGAATCGTATTTTAAGTGAGATTGCAGTTCCTGAAATGGTAGTAACTAAGTCAGGTTTAGATACAGATGTAGACAACGGCTATAGTTTGTTCGGGGATTCAAATGTGTGAGGGAGGGTGTGAGGTTGATCTTAGTAAGTATGGAGCTGAGAAGACCGACTCCATCGGTGTTGACAGTGTTAGCCAAGTTGATGTTGTAGCTGTCGAAAGTAGTAATGTAGACGTAGTCGATGTAGTACATTCAAGTAATAGTTACTACAATGGTTTAAGCACTATCATTTTGAATAGAGATGAGCTAATTAGGTTACAGAGAGAGGATGAGACACTGTCTTGAATTTCCGAAAGTGAATTGGAGGATGATCCCGATAATGTTTGTAAGGAAACCTTTTGTTTAAAAGACAAAATTTTTTGTCGTTATGTTTGTCCCAAGTCGGTTAGTAAAGAGGAAGTTACAGAATAATTAGTAACTCCTAGGATATTTTGGGAATTAGTTCCGATGCTAGCATATGATGATCAAGGACATTTAGGTGTAAATAAAACTTTCAAGTGTATAAGTAAGACTTACTTTTGGCCGAAGATGAAAAGTGACGTGGACAGATATGTATTAAGTTATCACTAATGTCAAATTGCTGTTAAACCTAATCAAATTAATCCTAGGGCTCCCTTATGTAACATTCCATCAATAGGAGAAACTTGTGAGAATGTCGTAATTGATATTGGTAGACATAGAGCTGAGTGGCTGCGCATAAACTTGCTAAATAAATAAATAAAACGCCCAATACCAGTAATAACTGTGTCGTAGCAAGACATTAGTTTTGAGAAGAACTGTGATGTGCTTAAGAATTTAAAGTTTTTGAACTCTAGTTTGAAAGAAGAAAAACAGAGTGAATTTTATATTATTCTAAATTATCCAGAAACTGTTAGTGATAAATTACGTTTAACTAATCTTTTAGAATATGATATTGAGTTAGAGGACACTAAACCCATTTAAAAAAGTCTGTATCGTTTGAGTCCAGAGAAGGCAAATTCAGTAGGAAAGGAAATTAAGTAAATGTTATATTATGATTTGATAGCTCCTCTCGAGTGTAAATGGTGTTCTCCGGTAGTTCTGGTAAAAAATGAAGGATCAGATAGGTTGTGCATTGATTTCAGAAAAGTAACCAGTGTTACTAAGCAAAATAATTTTCCACTTCCCAGTATCGACGATTGCTTATATATGATTGGTAATGTTTAATTTATCTCCAAGCTTGATTAGACTAAAGGTTATTGGCAAGTACCCCTAAGCAGACGAGTTAGGAGAATATCTTTTTTTATAACAATGAAATGAAAGGAATATGAAGTATAAAATCAAAATAAATCCTTACTCGTTGTTCAGGCTACTCCAATAAACTTAAAAAAAGGAAAATTGTTTCAAAGTATTAAGCCATTATAAACTGCAATATCTACTTGTCAATAGAGTTCACCATTAGAACCTAAATAAATTGCATGATGTTCGTTCTATGAAAATTTTTTGAAGAATATTCATCCGGTCAGGATTTCTGAGACGTTAAGTTTAGCGAAACATCTCATTTGTTTGATTATCCACTTTTTATGTTCATTCACTTATACTCTATATATTCATCAGTTCATTTAGGTTTCATATGACAAAATGGCCCCCAGTCCAGGGTGTAGTGGGGTGCTAAGAATCTCCCAGTCTATAAATATTAAAGAAAAATTTAAAATTACTGATTGGAATGGTACAGCCATGTATCAGATTCAAAAGTCCAAGCAATGTGGCGAAGGAGTTTCTGATATATAGTTTAGATATTTACACCCCAAGTGAAAAACATTGTAAGATGATTGGTAAAGAAATCTTAGAACAAGGTTAAGGAAGAACAGATGAAGAAGGAAGAAAAGGGACTGGATGATGAGGACACCATGAGCAAAAAAAAGGATTAACCAAGTGGAGAGCTGTAAATAGTAGATTGTTACTTGGAAAGTATTTATCAAAACATTGCAAAATGGGTATATTAGTTTGTTATGCACTAACAAATAATTCCCCTGAAGAAAGGAAAGATGAATACTATGAAGAACTGCAAAGTGTAATAGAGGAGATTAAAGAGAGAGATATAGAAATTTTAATTGGTGACTTCAGTACAAAAATTAGAAGGAATAATCAGGATATAGAGAATGTGATGGGTTTTGAGGGTCTGTGCAATGGCATGAATGAAAATTGAGCCCACTTTATAAGTTTTTCGTTCAACAAACAGTCCTGTTATTTAAGGTACTGTTTTCAAGCACTAAGACATCCATAAATAAACATGGACTTCACAAAGTGGCCGTTACAAAAATCAAATAGTTCACATAGCAATTAATAAAGAGAGAAGGCCTCTGAAAAACGTAAGAAGATATAGAGGTGTACATATTGGTAGTGGTCACCAGTTCCTCATTGCCACACTGAAATTAAAACTGTAAGCACCACCCCGCACCGCCCAAATCCCCCCCCCCCCCCCCCCCATAGGAGATAGATTAACCAGGTTTTGTAAAACAAAGCTTCTAGACGATGAGCAGAAATAAACATTGAAATTAAATCTCGGAAGAGCAGACAATTAATGAAAAATGGTGTGGAATTAAGAACATATATCAATCTTTTGGTACATGCAGTCACATGGAAGAAAACCATGAATATCAAATGATAGTTGGAATACTGTAAAAAGGAGACACAAATCAAAGTTAATCGTTTGAAGACTGAGGATGTAACGAAAATTACAAGGTAAAGAATGATAAGTATTCCAGTTTTGATAGTGATATCATAGGAAAAAACAGACATGACTAGATATAATATTTCGACAGGAAAGCAGATGAGGACGAAAAAGATATAAATTCTGGGAGGCACTATGGTGTAGGAATTGTTCATATAGTTATTAATGAAAATTTACTTTGAAAAAAAGAAGCCTTCACCCATCAAAAAGAAATATGGATCTGTTAAAACAACAGAATATGAAGAAAGGCAACAATGGATGGAACACTTTACTGAGATCATATATAGGAGATTTGAAGCTAATAATTCAATAGTGATAACTGAACCTAGGGTAAACCATTGGTGTTGCCATGAATGAAATCAGGGTGTTTATAGTAGAAGCTATCATTAAAAAACGCAAGAATTGGAATGCCCATGGATACGAAGCAATAACCGGTAAGTTGCTTTTGGACGTAAATTAAGTGACTCCCAGAATACTTTACTTTTACTTTGATGGCTGCTGTCATTTTACCTTGTTCGTTCAGATTATTTATCGTTTCAGATCATATGTTGTTCATTTACTGTTGAATCATCATTGTTGTATGATTTTTTAAATAAGAAAATCTTCAGTTTCCTCTTGAAAGTCTTAATGTCTTCAATCATTCGAATGTTTTGTGGGAGCTTATTATATACTCTCAGGGCCGCATATTTAAAGGCTCTGGAGCCTAAAGTAGACATATATCTAGGTACCAGCGTTTGAAGCCATCTGTAACTATTCTCTTGTCGACACAATTTGTTGGGTGCGCAATATGTAGCAATTCTCTTAAGTATTTTGGACGACCTGTTCTGATAACTTGGTGGGTTATTGTACATATTTCAAATTCAATTCTCACTTTAATTGGCAGCCAGTGTAAGTTGATTAGTATAGGGGTGATCCTTTCTCTAGGTTGGACACCTTTTATTAGTCTTGCTCCTCTGTTTATTATGTTTTGTAATTTCTTAAGATGTACTTTTGATAAATTGTAATAGATAGAATTGCAGTAGTCAATCCTGGTAATAAGAAAGTTTATTAAAAGTTTCTTTACAGAATTCTCGTCCAGGTATATTTTTTATAAACGCAATATTTCTTAGATGACAACCAGCAGTTTTTATTACATTATTTATTTGGGCATTTAGAGACAGGTTACAGTCAAGAAATACACCTAGATCTCAAACTTTATTAGATATCGGCACTGATTCATTATTTATGTTCATTTGAATATCACCTAAGTTTCTCACGCTGTTTCTCTTACCCACCACCATGAATTCAGTTTTATTCTGATTTAATTTTGATTTTTTTAAATGTCATCCATTATCTAACACTATCAAAGATTCGGCTTAGAGTTTCAGTAGTGTCATCTATTTCATTTATGGAGAAGTAAAATTGTGTGTCATCCGCAAAAAGTTTGAGGTTCACGCTATCCGATTGTAGCATTTCTGATAGACCAATAGTATAGATGCAGAATAAGATTGGGCCAAGAACACACTATGATGAGTAAGAGTTTCCAATTTATGCTCAGTAATTTCTACCAAATAAATATTCTTTTAGGTATTTGAAGGTTTGTTTTTCAATGCTAACGGACCGTAGATCATTTAGTAGCAGTTCATGCACAACTGTATCGATAGTAGCATTGAGATCGAGCCGTATTAAGATACCACATGTATTTTCATCTCTCATTTCTAGCATATCATTTACAACAGAGCAGATGGATGTCTCAGTAGAGTATAGTTTTCTGTATGCAGAATGGTTGTCAGGTAAAGCTTCTATTACTTTTAAGTGACTGACTAGCTGTTCGAGAATTACATATCCAAGCACTTTTGAGACAAAGGATATTTTTGAAATAGGTGTATAGGAGCTTAATTCCTGGTAGTCCAGTGCATTTTTCAGAACTGGTGTGACTATAGCCATTTTCTCAGATTTAGGAAACTTACATTCATCAATGCTTGCATTTGCTATTCTCATTTCAGGTAGACTAGAAAAGTCTCTATCTTCAATTACTTAAGATATTGGCATATGATTGATCACGCTGTTTGTTTTCTTTGCTCCCTTGATAATTCGGGTGATGTGATCTAGTATTATGTTGTTGAATCTTATTAATTTTTTTCTGGGGGCCTGCTGTATCATTAATCTGATGTTGAGTATTTAAAAATGACCTGGTTATATTTTCAATTTCATTTTTAAAGGATACTAGAAAACTATTTGCTAGTTATTGGTCACTGTATCCATCAGGTAGCTTCTTTTCTTTTACATTTCCCATTATACCATCCAGAAGACGAAAATAAGAAGATGAAATGTGGACGGGAATGTCAGTGATACAACCAAACTCAATTGTATCACCTAAGTAATTCTCATCAATCTGGCGTGGAAGAAAAAAATAAGATTCTGTATATAATTTGTTTGTGTGTATATGTGTGCGTTTTTTGTGTCAGGTTTTCCTGAACAGGAAACCGGATAACTGTTAAAAGTATTGATTCCTTGCATATTCAAGCTCCTCGTCCACCAAGAGTGAGGACAAAAGAATTAGATTTTGCTCCACAATTTCACTTTTTCCATTTACATTTTGTAAAGAACTTGTCAGGTTATCTTATAAATTGTTGAGATGTTTATACATATACAATATATGTCTAAAGAGCAATGTGTTTCAGGAATGCTTATTGCTCTATAAAGTGATTTAGATTTTTTAATATAGGATATGAGAGCAAAGGAATCTTCTTTTTTTTTCTTTTTTTTTAGTATCAGGTTACTGTTTTGTAGAGTTTTCAGCCTACGATATTTGGATATTTAGTTTTATACCATAATTGTTACACTTGGAAATATATACATATATATATATATATATATATATATATATATATATATATATATATATATATATATATATATATATATATATATATATATATATATAACTAACTAACTCGTTTTTAAATTACTGAATTAATTTATTTCCATTTATATCATTCTATAAAGTATTTTTTAGTGAATATGGTCACTAATATGATCAAGAATATCTTACAAGACGATGGAAACTCATGGCAATTTTTTTTTCCGGATATGAATTGATTTAGTCCAGTAATTTCTTTATAGACTCTTCTATTAAAACTTTGCTTGGAAAGGGAAAGCCTTATGAGTGAAGTTTTAAGCCAATATTTTATTGATATTTCTTTTTTATATCTATATATTGAAAAAGTTTGGATAGGGAAAGAGGAGTGAAACATTGTTTCATAACTCACTATTTAAGAGATCAATTATACATGCACACTGAAAATCTGAAAAAAAAATAAATAAATAAAAAGTTGAGATTGGTGACATTCAATGAAATGATATACAGCTAAGTTTTTATTATAAATGTATATTTTAGAGAATCTTAAACTCCATAAGTCAGCTTAATTTCAGAAATATAAGAAGTTCAGAATTTCTATTCAATATGGAGTTTCTCACTTTTATAATTTACGACTCAAAAAGAGATGTTGATTAATAGAAATAATTAGTTTATCAGAAATGAGTTATACAGAATACATAGTTTTGTAGGGACATTAAATTTGAATGTACAATATTTTACTGCCCAAAGAAGCCCATATAAACATTAATGAATTTATT
>NC_090750.1:11122693-11127693 GCF_036898095.1 Palaemon carinicauda
TCTCAATGAAATGTGCAATTCTGTTATGTATGTGATCTATTTTTGAATCATAATACGTTAACATTACCAACAAATCCTGTACTTCCATAATCTGATTGATATTACTAGAATAGTCATTAACTAAACTCATAATTTGATTGATTGAAGCTAACTGATTCCTTAGTTCTGACATAATCAATTCATCTTCATGAGTCAAGAACTCAATTTTCTTATTTTGATTACTAATCTTAAGACGATTGGAAATTCCTAAACCTAAACTTGCAAAAGGTCACGAGCCAAAGATTCTGCCTCATAAGTCTTATTTTGCAAGTCGTCAGAAAGCATCTCTGCAACTTTTAGTGTCGATGCAAGAGCACTCTCTGTATTAAAAGGAAAATGTCTTCTATGCAATTCATTTAATGAGACAGCAAACCTTGAAATGGCGCTTTTTATGCTAGTGACGTCATTCTCTGGGAGAAAAATTGCTTGCATTCGCACTTCAACAACTACGTTACTTGATGTAATAAAAACTTCTTCTTGTCTTTCAACTATAGTGTCATATTTAAAATCTATACTTTTAGTTTTAGAGATCATCCCAAACGAGAAAAATGTCTGAGTGAACAATATCACTCCCAACAAAAAAAAACTTCATCTTGGAAACCTGTAACGAGAAAAATATATGTAATTACTCCTGTATTAAGAAGAAAAACTTTTAACATATAATGTAATAAAAAAATAATCTTTCCCTCACTTCTTTCCCTCTTATTTTAATATCTTATGTGAGCCAAAGGTACGATTCTCTCATCCGTGGGTTGGGATACGTTTTAAACTCTAAACCTATTGGCTGTTAATGTTTCCAAAATGTTAAATGTGCCTTCAAACTTAGGTGTTAGTTTATAATTGAGTCCTTTACGTACATTTACCTGTATGTATACATTATCACCCACGGTATATGTTTTCGTTGGCTTCGCTATCTTATCATGATTCCTTTTCATTATGATTTGTGATTCTTCTAAATTCTTTCGAAGGATATCAAAACGACTTTTGCTTGCATTTATACATTCTTTTAAAGGATTTGATAAATTAGTTGTAGGCGTTAATACATGGAAAGGCGTTCTAACTGGGGTACCATACAATGCTTCGTACGGTGACATTTTAAGTGATATATGATATGAATGATTCAGAGTACTCAGTACCGCAGGTAATGCAATATCCCAGTTGGGGTCTGATCCCTCTAGTGTTACTCTTAATATATTTAAAACCTTCCTATTTGCTCTTTCCACTAGCCCATTCGACTCTGAGTGATATATCATGGTATTTATTTTCTTTATGCTAAGGAATTCACACAATGAGGTAAGAAAGTGATTATCTAATTCTCCACCCGAGTCTGAGATTATCATGATTACAAATGTAACATTCATAAAACTTCCTAGCGCATTCCATCGCAGTTTTAGTTTCAAGCGCTATTAGTTCTGTATATCAAGTTAAAGCATTAACAATTACTAAGAGGTGCTCATTTCCTCTGTCTGACTCGTAAAATCCTATTAACAAATCTAAATGTATTCTTTCAAAGGGTTGATTGGGCATGAGATAAGCCCCTAGGCTGACAGGTGTTTTCGTATGCCCTTTGTTTTCCTGACATATGCGACAATTAGCTATATGTTTTTTTTTTATATCTGTAAGCATTGTATGCCAATAAAACAATGATTTGGCTTTCTATGACATTAATGAGAACCCCGGGTGTCCATGCAATGGATTTGCATGCAACCAATTCAGGACAGGGGAAATAAATGTTATTGGTACCTCTACCTGGTCGTTAATTACATGTGGTGTATTGCGGGTTTTCCATGTCACGGTCCTACACAGAATATTGTCTTTGATTATATAATTCTGCTGCTTATACTTTATATATTCCTTTTCCTTATGATTGCCTTTCAAAGCATTTATAATTTTTTCTAATTTCTGATCTTTTCTTTGCTCAGTCTTTAATAATTCAGCACTCCAGCCCAAATCTTCTGGTTCAGATATCGTTTTAACAATAGGCATGGATGTTGATATATCTATCAATTCAGCTAAAGGTTCCGTACAAGATGACACGGGGTTGCGTGATAATGCATCAGCAATGATATTTGCTTTCCCTGGTAAATACCCGATTCTCGCGCCAAAGTCTTGAATGATCAAATGCCACCGAGTTCGTTTGGGGCTGTGGTTGAAGCCTTTAAAGAAGTCGGTTAGTGGTTTATGATCAGTAAGAACCTTAACGGGATAACCGTATATTATGAACTTAAAATGCAGTAGTGAATTAACAATAGCTAGCCCTTCCTTGTCTATTACTGCATACTTACTTTTGGAAGTTCTCAGTTTTCGAGAATAAAAAGCTATCGGGAAAAAAATGTTTATCATATTGCTGAAGCAATACCCCACCTACTCCTAAGTCTGAGGCATCTGTTGCAATGAAGAATTCCTTACCGAAGTCAGGAAATTTCAAGATAGGAGAACTACACAATTCATCTTTCAAGGTATTAAACGCCTGTTGATGCTGCTCAGACCATATGAAATATAAGCCCTTCATCGTAAGATCAGTTAAGTGAGCGGCTATTATTGAATAATTGCGTATAAAATGCCTGTAATATCCACTACAACCCAGAAATTGCTGTATTCCCTTGACAGTAGTAGGTATCGGAAGGTTACGGATAGCCGACACCTTATCATGGACTACTTTAAGACCTTGGCTTGACACCATAAAACCCAAATAGATGAATTCTGTTTTGAAAAATTCACACTTACTAATCTTTACCCTTAAGTTATGTTGTCTTAGTCTCTGAAGAACTAGTTCTAATTTACGTAGATGTTCTTCTAAGGTGTTGGAAAAGATTACAAGATCGTCCATATAGGCATGCAATATATCCCCTAGCAAGTCTCCAAACACTATGTTAATCATTCTTGTAAATGTTATGGGAGCACAACGTAAACCAAAAGGCACCCTTAAAAATTCATAATGTCCCCTGGCTGTGCTGAAGGCTGTGTATGGGATACTATCTTCTTCTAATGATATCTGATGAAAACCTTTAAGTAAGTCCAAACTGGTAAAATATTTATTCAGACCTAACAAAGACAAAATATCGTCAGTACATGGCACTGGGAATCGATCAGGGATCGTCTCATCGTTTAGACGACGGAAGTCTACGCAGATACGCCATGTTCGATCTTTTTTCGGTACAACTATTAATGGGAAATTATAAGGGCTGTTCGATTTCCTAATGACTCCTTCTTCTAGCATTTTACCTACTTTGTCATTTATTTCATTTTAGAATTTCATTCATCCGCAACTGATTGAGCGTGATTGATTTCAGCAACGGCAAGAATACGATGTTTATAAACTTCTACATCCAAGATATGCTGATTTTTGTGAATTACTAAAGTGGTATTCAAATGATTACAGACTTCAATATTACATTGTTGATGTGAGCCTACTGTATATATAGCTTGTGTGACACACAATCCGTTAGTTTTCAAAGTGTCGGAAAGGATTAAAATTTCAGATCCCGGTAATGTTTTCTTTACTTGCACTATTAAATTCGAAGGTACGTTTGGCTCGATAGATTGCGTGCAAGATGATATTACGGGTGAACGAGAATTCTGCTGGGTCGAGTATATTATTTCTTTATTAGTGAGACAAGTTATTGGTTCTTCAACGTACGTTACGGTTACATTTGTCGTCTCCTTTTTATCCAAAACTGATTTTAAGGTATTAGAAGACTTATAGAATTTTCCTTTGATATACACGCCGTGCTTTGCTGGGGCTAAGATAATGTTTTGATTTCCCATAGATGGGTATTCTATAATAACAGCTGGATACATATACATTTTTTGTACAACAACAAATGTATCGGCAAACGTGCGCTAACTGACCTTGAACTGAACATGAGTTACGCCTATTACATTTAATTCATTATTTCCTATACCCGAGAGTCTCACTCCAGATTTTTCTATTGGAAAGTTCAAAAACAACAAATGATGTGTCCTCAAATCCATGATATTACGTTGACTACCAGAGTCAAAAAATAATGTAAATGATCTGTGTTCTAAATTTACAGCATATAATGTTGGTCGTAACTCATTTTGGCTTATTATAGTATGAATTCGTTGCAAATCTACGGGAGCATGCACTGATTTACTTAATTTGGCTGTGTGTTTCACAGGAAAATCTATTGCCTCACAATGATCTGATAAAACATTAAAGTGATTATTCAATACTACTGATGTTGACATGAATGACCTTGACCCAGCATCATTCTCTTCCCCACTGGAGTTAATTATGTGGTATTTGCTTTGCTCTGCACATTCTGAAAATTAGTCTGACCTTGCGAGGTTTGGTTTGACGACCCAGGCTCAGCGTTATTCGAAGAACTGTTTGTTTGTTTGGGATTCTGAACTACATTGACATTTGGCTGTTTCTTCTTATTAAAATGAGGATTTTTCTTTTTATTTCCATATGGAACTGACTGTGGAATTGACTGTGTATTTCTAGGATTCTGTTGTGTCTTACGCGAGTAGCACTGACTATATGAATGAGTCGTACTATTATGTATCGAACAGAATTTCGTTCTGCAGTCCGCAATCAAGTGACCTTGACGTTTGCAATTATAACACGTCATTCCCGCAACTTGACTATTATTAACTACATTTACTTGTTGTGGCTTTGTTTTATTTTTTGCAAAAACTTGGGTTAACACGGGATCAAGGTTAGGACACTTAGACATGTGTTTCTTTATCTGTTTATATACATCCAATTCTGTATTTGCTGGCGTTAACTTTTTATCAAAACACAGCACTAAAGCTTCAGGCAACATAAGTGTCATGCAAGTTAAATACATTAATCGTAAAAAATCTTTCACGGAGATGTTATCTCTAGTAACCCCAGTGGAATTACCTAAAATATCTTGATATTCATTAAATCTAACGGCTATGAGAGCTGCTCTCCCAATAACATTAAGCCAAGTCATAGTGGCTTGATTAAG
>NC_090750.1:11135193-11145193 GCF_036898095.1 Palaemon carinicauda
AGCATACGATATCGGTGATATCGATAAGTTAGTCAGTTCATATCTATACTTCACCAGAATTGGTCATCTGGACCAACCCAGCTTCCTCCAGTGATGGAGATGTTTAACTCTGTTGTTTTTATAGAATAAATACTTAAAAACTATTAAGATGTATTCAGTTATCCATTTACATACATCTGAAACAACACCTACTCAATGTGTGCTTATAACAGTAGCACGCCAATAAATGGTGGCAGCGATTAAACTCTAAGACAGCGGTTAAACTCTAAGACAGCGGTTAAACTCTAAGAATTAGAGAAATATCTTCAAGACTTCAAAATAATAGCTGTAAAACCAGAGAAATATCTTCAAGACTTCAAAATAATAGCTGTAAAACCAGAGAAATATCTTCATGACTTCAACATAAAAGCTGTAAAACCAGAGAAAGATCTTCAAGACTTCAAAATAAAAGTTGTAAAACCTGAGAAAGATCTTCAAGAACTCAACATTATCTACATGAATCTACAATTTTGACTAAGTATTATATCCAACGAAACAGATAACATCAACAAATGTTAGAATACAACCTGAATCTTCAATCAACATCCTAGAAAACCCAAGGACTGGCGTTAAACAATTGCAAAACATATCCAGGAAGAACTACATTCAACAAGAAACTTGAACGAGACATCGCTAACAAAACATCAAGAGAGAGAGAGAGAGAGAGAGGACGTGTCGACATCACGCAGATCCATATATAAAGCTAAGTACAGATTTTTTGAATTCATTCCAGTTTGGGCAGTGAAATGTAGTTATTACAAGTCGTTAGTCGATTATTACTGGGGTGAGTGAATTGCTAATCTTTGTTATAGGAAACTCCGAATTCTCATTTAGAATTTTTCTTTCTTTGTGCTAATTCCTTTTTCTTTCAGAAATTCTCGGGAAATGTTTTGGGATTATTAACATTGTTTGGGGAATTTTATTATACATATGCGTTTACGCAGTGGGCGTCTGTACTCTTATAGATATTTTGATAGAATTGCAAGGGGTCAAAGAGATAGAAAAAAAAAATACAGTAGTCATGACTCCTCCTGTCAGCCCTTCCCCTGGATCTAGTGGTGTAGGCCAGACTAATCCACCTCCAATTGTGACGCTTGTAAATGCCAGGTCAGCAATCCTTCCTTTTCAAGGTCGGGTCAACGGGTTCTTACCACAAAATGTGGAGTCATGGATTTCATCCGTTGATGCCCATTTAAAGGCCAAACAAATCGTAGACCCTTTTGTACAATTACAAGAAGCTAAAAGTTTTATAGATTTTTCTAAGGGGGATGCGAGTGCGTATTTAAGAGGTGTTTCATTTCAAGAAGCAGTTACTTGGGATGATTTCAAAGTTAGGTTACGCGCGATCTATGGGGGTGAGGAAGCCTTGGATGTAGTATTAACGTTACGAAATACACTTAATCAAGCCACTATGAATCGGCTTAATGTTATTGAGAGAGCAGCTCTCATAGCTGATAGGCTTAACGAATATCAGGACATTTTAGGTAATTCCACTTGGGTTACTAACGATAACATCTCCGTGAAAGATTTTTTACGATTAATGTATTTAACTTGCATGACACTTATGTTGCCTGAAGCTTTAGTGCGGTGTTTTGTTAAGAAGTTAACGCCTGCAAGTACGGAATTGGATGTCTATAAACAGATAAAGAAACACATGTCCAAGTGTCCAGATCTCGATCCCGTGTTAACGTGTTAACAGTGAACGTAGTTAACAGTCCAGTAGTGCGTTTGACGTGTTACAACTGCAAACGTCAAGGTCACATAAGCGCAGACTGCAGAACGAGATTTTGCTCAATTCACAACACTGCAACACATTCTTATAGTCAATGTTACTCACGTAAGACACAACAATATCCCAGAAATACACAGTCAATTCCACAGTCAGTTCCATATGGAAATAAAAAGAAAAATCCTCATTTTAACAATAAGAAAAAACAACCAAATGTCAATGCAGTTCAGAGTCCGAAACAAACAAACACTTCTTCAAATATCGCTGAGCCTGGGCCGTCAAACCAGACCTCGCAAGGTCAGACTAATTTTCAGAATGTGCAGAGCAAAGCAAATACCACATAGTTAACTCTAGAGGGGAAGAGAGTAATGTTGGGTCAAGGTCATTCATGTCAACATCAATAGTATTGAATAATCAATTTAATGTTTTATCAGATAATTGTGAGACAATAGATTTTCCTATGAAACACACGGCCGAATTAAGTAAAACAGTGCATGCTCCCATAGATTTGCAACGAATTCATACAATAATAAGCCAAAATGAGTTACGGCCAACCTTATATGCTGTAAATTTAGAACACAAATCCTTTACGTTATTTTTTTACTCTGGTAGTCCACGTAATATTATGGATTTGAAGACACATCATTTGTTGTTTTCGAACTTTCCGATTGAAAAATCAGGAATTAGACTTTCAGGTATAGGAAATAATGAATTAAACGTCATAGGCATAACTCATATTCAGTTCAGAGTCGGTAATCGCACGTTTGCCGATACATTTGTTGTTGTAAAAAACATTAATATGTATCCAGCTGTAATTATAGGATGCCCATCTATGGGAAATCAAAACATTATATTAGCTCCTGCCAAGCACGGCGTGTATATCAAAGGGAAATTCTATAAGTCTTCTAATACCTTAAAATCAGTTTTGGATAAAAAGGAGACGACAAATGTAACCGTAACGTACGTTGAAGAACCAATAACTTGTCTCACTAATAAAGAAATAATATACGCGACCCAGCAGAATTCTCGTTCACCCGTAATATCATCTTGCACGCAATCTATCGAACCAAACATACCTTCGAATTTAATAGTGCAAATAAAGAAAACACTACCGGGATCTGAAATATTAATCCTTTCCGATACTTTGAAAACTAACGGATTGTCTGTCACACAAGCTATTTATACAGTAGGCTCACATCAGCAATGTAATATCGAAGTGCTCTAATCATTTAAATAACACTTTAGTAATTCACAAAAATCAACATATCTTGGATGTAGAAGTTTATAAACATCGTATTCTTACCGTTGCTGAAATCAATCACTCTCAATCAGTTGCGGATGAATCCCTTTTGCGATCTATTAAAAATAAAATCAGTAGGGACATTCAAGACGAAGAAATTCAGCAGAAAATGTTTGAACTTTTAACTAAATATCAAGATGTCTTTTCCACTACGGATGGATCCTTAGGAAAAACAGATGTGATCGAGCATCAAATACGGTTAAAGGACAAGCAGAAAATTATATATGTACCCTCGTACAGACTCCCTATGAAATTCCAGAATGAAATAAATGATGAAGTAGGTAAAATGTTAGAGGAAGGAGTCATTAGAAAATCAAACAGCCCTTATAATTTTCCTTTAATAGTTGTACCGAAAAAGATCGAACATGGCGTATCTGCGTCGACTTTCGTCGTCTAAACGAGGAAACGATCCCTGATCGATTCCCAGTGCCATGTACTGACGATATTTTGTCTTTGTTAGGTCAGAATAAATATTTTACCAGTTTGGACTTACTTAAAGGCTTTCACCAGATATCATTAGAAGAAGATAGTATCCCATACACAGCCTTCAGCACAGCCAGGGGACATTATGAATTTTTACGGATGCCTTTTGGTTTACGTTGTGCTCCTATAACATTTACAAGAATGATTAACATAGTGTTTGGAGACTTGTTAGGGGATATATTGCATGCCTATATGGATGATCTTGTAATCTTTTCCAACACCTTAGAAGAACATCTACGTAAGTTAGAACTAGTACTACAGAGATTAAGACAACATAACTTAAGGGTAAAGATTAGTAAGTGTGAATTTTTCAAAACAGAATTAATATATTTGGGTTTCAGATATAATTGCTGTTCCAGGTGTTGAGGTGCCAGTGATGGGAGATGAGAATGAGAGAGAGATTACAATAGATGAAGTGAGGAGAGCACTAGATGAAACGAGAGTAGGAAAAGCATCTGGTATGGATGGTGTGAAAGCTGAGATGTTGAAGGAAGGGGGTGTGACTGTACTTGAATGGTTGGTGAGATTGTTTGATATGTGTTTTGTGTTGTCAATGGTACCAGTAGATTGGGTTTGTGCATGTATTGTACCACTATATAAGGGTAAGGGAGATGTGCATGAGTGTTGTAATTCAAGAGGTATTAGTTTGTTGAGTGTAGTTGGAAAAGTGTATGGTAGAGTATTGATTAATAGGATTAAGGATAAAACAGAGAATGCAATCTTGGAAGTACAGGGTGGTTTTAGAAGAGGTAGGGGTTGTATGAATCAGATTTTTACAGTTAGGCAGATATGCGAGAAATATTTAGCAAAAGGTAAGGAGGTGTATGTTGCGTTTATGGATCTGGAGAAAGCATATCAAAGAGTTGATAGGGAAGCAATGTGGAATGTGATGAGGTTATATGGAGTTGGTGGAAGGTTGTTGCAAGCAGTGAAAAGTTTCTACAAAGGTAGTAAAGCATGTGTTAGAATAGGAAATGAAGTGAGTGATTGGTTTCCGGTGAGAGTGGGGCTGAGACAGGGATGTGTGATGTTGCCGTGGTTGTTTAACTTTTATGTTGATGGAGTGGTGAGAGAGGTGAATGCTCGACCGCTTGGACGAGGATCAAAACTGGTAGACAAGAATAACCATGAATGGGAGGTAAATCAGTTGTTGTTTGCAGATGATACTGTACTGGTTGCAGACACAGAAGAGAAGCTTGACCGACTATTGACAGAATTTGGAAGGGTGTGTGAGAGAAGGAAGTTGAGAGTTAATGTGAGTAAGAGTAAGGTTATGAGATGTACGAGAAGGGAAGGTGGTGCAAGGTTGAATGTCATGTTGAATGGAGAGTTACTTGAGGAGGTGGATCAGTTTAAGTACTTGGGGTCTATTGTTGCAGCAAATGGTGGAGTGGAAGCAGATGTACGTCAGAGAGTGAATGAAGGTTGCAAAGTGTTGGGGGCAGTTAAGGGAGTAGTAAAAAAGAGAGGGTTGGGCATGAATGTAAAGAGAGTTCTATATGAGAAAGTGATTGTACCAACTGTGATGTATGGATCGGAGTTGTGGGGAATGAAAGTGATGGAGAGACAGAAATTGAATGTGTTTGAGATGAAGTGTCTAAGGAGTATGGCTGGTGTATCTCGAGTAGATAGGGTTAGGAACGAAGTGGTGAGGGAGAGAACGGGTGTAAGAAATGAGTTAGCGGCTAGAGTGGATATGAATGTGTTGAGGTGGGTTGGCCATGTTGAGAGAATGGAAAATGGTTGTCTGCTAAAGAAGGTGATGAATGCAAGAGTTGATGGGAGAAGTACAAGAGGAAGGCCAAGGTTTGGGTGGATGGATGGTGTGAAGAAAGCTGTGGGTGATAGGAGGATAGAATTGAGAGAGGCAAGAGAGCGTGCTAGAAATAGGAATGAATGGCGAGCGATTGTGACGCAGTTCCAGTAGGCCCTGCTGCTTCCTCCGGTGCCTTAGGTGACCGCGAAGGTAGCAGCAGTAGGGGAGTCAGCATTATGAAGCTTCATCTGTGGTGGAAATGTGGGAAGTTGGGCTGTGGCACCCTAGCAGTACCAGCTGAACTCGGTTGAGTCCCTGATTAGGCTGAAGGAACATAGAGAGTAGAGGTCCCCTTTTGGTTTTGTTTCATTGTTGGTGTCGGCTACCCCCCAAAATAGGGGGAAGTGCCTTGGTATATGGATGGATGGATGGTGTCAAGCCAAGGTCTTAAAATAGTCCATGATAAGGTGTCGGCTATACGTAATTTTCCCATACCTACTAATGTCAAGGGAATACAGCAATTTCTGGGTTGTAGTGGATATTACAGGAGTTTTATACGCAACTATTCAATAATAGCCGCTCCTTTAACTGATCTTACGATGAAGGGCGTAGATTTCATATGATCTGAGCAACATCAACAGGCGTTTAATACTTTGAAAGATGAACTGTGTAGTTCTCCTATCTTAAAATTTTCTGACTTCGGTAAGGAATTCTTCATTGCAACAGACGCATCAGACTTAGGAGTAGGAGGGGTATTGCTTCAGCAATATGATAAACAATTTTTCCCGATAGCTTTCTATTCTCGAAAATTGAGAACTTCCGAAAGTAAGTATGCAGTAATAGACAAGGAAGGACTAGCTATTGTTAATTCGCTAGTGAATTTTAAGTTCATAATTTACGGTTATCCCGTTAAGGTTCTTACTGACCATAAACCACTAACAGAGTTCTTTAAAGGCTTCAATCACAGCCCTAATCGAACTCGGTGGCATTTGATCATTCAAGATTTTGGCGCAATAATCGGGTATTTACCTGGGAAAGCAAATATCATTGCGGATGCATTATCACGCAACCCCGTGTCATCTTGTACGGAGCCTTTAGCTGAATTAATAGATATATCAACATCCATGCCTATTGTAAAAACAATATCTGAACAAGAAGATTTAGGCTGGAGCGCTGAATTGGTACAGACTGAGCAAAGAAAAGATCAGAAAATAGAAACAATTATAAATGCTTTGAAAGGCAATCATAAAGAAAAGGGATATATCAAGTATAAGCAGCAGAATTATATAATCAAAGATAATATTCTTTGTAGGACTGTGACAAGGAAAACCCGCAATACACCACATGTAACTAATGACCAGGTAGTAGTACCAATCTCACTTATTTCCACTGTCCTGAATTGTTTGCATTCAAATCCATTACATGGACACCCTAGGTTCTCATTAATGTCACAGAAAGCCAAATCATTGTTTTATTGGCATACAATGCTTACAGATCTAAAAAGACACATAGCTAATTGTCGCACATGTAAGGAAAACAAAGGGCATACGAAAACACCTGTCAGCCTAGGAGCTTATCCTGTGCCCAATCAACCCTTTGAAAGAATACATTTAGATTTGTTAACAGGATTTTACGAGTCAAACAGAGGAAATAAGCACCTCTTAGTAATTATAGATGCTTTAACTCGATATACAGAACTAATAGCGCTTAAAACTAAAACTGCGATTGAATGCGCTAGGAAGTTTTACGAGTGTTACATTTGTAAACATGGAATTCCACACATGATAATCTCAGACTCGGGTGGTGAATTTAATAATCACTTTCTTACCTCATTGTGTGAATTCCTCAACATAAAGAAAATAAATGCCATGATATATCACCCAGAGTCGAATGAGCTAGTGGAAAGAGCAAATAGGAAGATATTAAATATATTGAGGGTAACACTAGGGGGATCAGACCCCAAATGGGATACTGCAATACCGGCGGCACTGAGTACTCTGAATCATTCATATCATATATCAATTAAAATGTTACCGCATGAAGCATTGTATAGTACCTCAGTTAGAACACCTTTCCATGTATTAACGCCTACAACTAATCTATCAAATCCTTTAAAAGAATGTATAAATGCAAGTATAAGTCGATATGATATCCTTCGAAAGAATTTAGAAGAATCACAAATCATAATGAAAAGGAATCATGATAAAATAGCGAAACCAACTAAAACATATACCGTGGGTGATAACATCTATATTCAAATCAATGTACAAAAAGGGCTCAATTATAAACTAACACCTAAGTTTGAAGGCCCATTTAACATTTTGGAAACATTAACGGCCAATAGGTTTAGAATTCAAAACGTATCCCAACCCACGGATGAGAGAATAGTACCATTGGCTCACATAAGAAATTAAAAAGAAAAGAGAGGAAAAGAAGTGACGGAAAATTTTATTTTGTTTCATGTGATTAAAAGTGTTCTTTTTAATACAGGAGTAATTACATATATTTTTTCTCGTTACACGTTTCCAAGATGAATTTTTTGTTGTTGGGAGTAATATTGTTCGCTCAGACATTTTTCTCGTATGGGATGAGCTCTAAGACTAAAAATATATATTTTAAATATGGCAATATAGTTGAAAGACAAGAAGACATTTTTATTACGTCAACCAACGTAATTGTCGAAGCGCATATGCAAGCAATTTTTCTTCAAGAGAATGATGTCACTAGCTTAAGAACCGCCATTTCAAGGTTTTCTGCATCATTGGATGAGTTGCATAGAAGACATTTTCATTTGACTACAGAGAGTTTGCTTGGATCAACATTAAAAGTTGCAGAGATGCTATCTGATGACTTGAAAAATAAGACTGGAGAGACAGGATCTTTGGCTTATAACCTTTTGATGTGGACTGTAGGACACGAACATAAAGAAAGACGGAATCCGTTTATTTATGCTGCATTAAGCATCTTTGGGTCTGTTGCAAGTTTAGGTTTAGGAATTTCCAATCGTCTTAAAATTAGTAATCAAAATAAGAAAATTGAGTTCTTGACTCATAAAGATGAATTGATTATGTCAGAACTAAGGAATCAGTTAGCTTCAATCAATAAAATTATGGATTTATTAAATGAACATTCAGATAATATCGTTCAAATTATGGAAGTACAGGATTTGTTGGCAACATTAACCTATTATGGTTCAAAGATAGATCACATACATAACAGAAATACACATTTCATTGAGAAATCCAAGGATTATGTAGAAGCTATCACGTTAGCAACTAAAGGTGTATTGTCGCCCCATTTGTTGCCTATAAGTTACTTAAAGTTAATTCTGCAGAACGGAAGGGATAAACTAGGCTATGTTCCTTTGTTAGACGAACATAAGATAGAATTTTATTACAGCCTAATTACAGTAAACGTAGATAATAACAAGATTATGATTACAATTCCCTTTGATTCTTCTGATGCCTGGCAATCTTACAGGATATCACCATTTCCGACTTTCATGTCGAATCACTCAAATCCAGTAATATCCAGTTTGACAGGACACGTATTGATTTCCCCAGACAAGGAAACATATAGGGTCATTAAAGACTTAAATCAATTAACTCACTGTTCAGACGCAATGGATAGAAAAATATGTACAGCTGACTCATTTGAATTCCATAAAAACTTAATGGATTCATGCGAGTTAGGTATAGTGCTAGACGGTGCTCTCTCCCATACAAGTGAAAATTGTCTGGATAAGCTTTATCCCTTTGACAATAATGAGTTCAATTGCAGACTGAACAATGGCTCGTGGATACGATACGACAAGGACGGCTTCAATGTATCATGCCCTGACGGATCCACGTCCTTCACCCATATCTTCGTCGCAGCAGATGGTTGTGTCGGGACTTCCCCGAATTCCATGGTGACTGGTCTACGGACAATCATCAGAGAACGAGCCTACTTCGCGAACTTCACGTGGACCTCTACAATGCCAGCACTTCCTCTCCCGTACAACGGACATGTGGCAAAGCGGTTGATGAAACTTACCGAAAGGGACCACCTGTCACCGACTTATAAGGAAATTCTTCACCCCATACTACTAGCTGGATTGAGTATCACGGTGGTGATATTTATCGCCGTGAACATTCTTGTTTGGCGTACGTTACGGCACAGCAAGCAGCTAAAAAGGAACGATTCGCCTAGCCCCGACAATACGCACTATTTGATTCAATTCAAAGCCGTTTGAGTGCCCACCTCATTCGCTAAAGGAGTAATTTGTCGGGAAGAGTTTGTATGAAAAGCTGTTAGTACGCTAGTAATATGTAATTAAAGAAATTTTCTACATTTGCATTGTTAAAAATACATTTAAAACAACATTTAAAAAAAAAAGAGATCTAAATCATTTTTTCTCTCGGCATCTAATAAAAATATATAAGCCGGAATGTTAAAAAAGAAAAGAGGAAAAAAAAAAAATAAAATATATAACAGAATCTATGGGCATCTAATAAAATATATCAGTCCTATAAATAAATATATATATATATATATATGTACGAAACCGTGGTACGTGTACGTACCAGGAATTCGTGTTTGTGCACTAAAAATTGAGTATTATGTTTCTGACAAAGGTAACAATTATTCTTTATCAAGTTACCGAATCATATGTAAGTCAGAAGTTTTTTTTTTTGGTACCATATAATCATTT
>NC_090750.1:11147693-11155193 GCF_036898095.1 Palaemon carinicauda
TTTGAAAAGTACGTCGCCTATCATTTTTGGATAAGTAACATATCTGATTTGACTTGGAATAGCTATATTTAGCATATAGATTTTGCTCAATTATTTTGTATTTTAACAGGAGAGAAAATAAGTTTGGCCATATAAGAAATCTTTTCTGGTACAGCCCAGGAACATAAGTGGTCATCTTTGGTGTAGACGCAACAGTTCCTCCTTTATCTAGACCAGATGGCTGTCACTCAATTTCCAAAGTAAAAGTTAACCCATTTTTGCTGATGTGTTTAATAGTAAGCTGAATAATGAGAAACTTGATCTTCTTTATTCATGTTTTCGTGAGGATAAAGTAACTAGTTCAGCTTTTTGATTTTGCGATATTAAAGCTCTCTTGATTCACCTTCCTGCTAATGGAGGTGTAGACCCAAATGGTATTATTCCTGTGTTTTATAAATTATGGTGATTTCTTAGCTCAAAGGTTATATGCTATTTTCCACAAGTTAGTAAGAACAGGATTTTTTAGCACTTGTTGGAGAATTGGTAATATTACCCCATTATGCAAATCCGTTTGTGATAGCTCAGGTCCACTTGATTTTTGCCCATTTTCCATAACTCCCACATTACCTAAAGTTTTGAACGTCTTTTGGCAAAACCTCTGAATAAGGTTTGCTGAAGGCAATCACCTGTTCCCTTGTTTACAATCTGGTTTTCCTTAAGGCCTTAGGCATGAGAAGCTGTTCTTACCATCTCTAATGCTGTACAGAAATCCTTTGATTGTGGTCAGGAAGTGTGTATGATATCCTTTGATTTTTGTGCTTAATCATGGGCCCCTTGTTTTTAATCTCACACAAGTTGTTAGAAGGTAGGTCATCAGTGTTAATCTATTTCAAAAATACTATAATAATGATATAAATTTTGGACATAGGTACTACAATGAAAGTCTTATGCCTGTGAGAAATTTTAAGTGTGGGAAAACTTTCTGGGAAGACCTTCCCGTAACAGATACTGTCTTGGTTAAGGTGTAACAATGCTTTATCTGCGGGCCTCACTTTTGGACGGAATAACATGGATTGTTCACTCAGTAGCGGAGATCAAAAAGTAATACAAGTGTATTTCCCTTTTTATATGTTTGTTATTAATGAAACCAGATTGCACCCTTACAAAAATGGAATAAGCAATGGTTGTTTTAGTTATGTTAATTCCGTTTTTCTTCACGAACTCTACTTATGTATTATTAAACTACATTCAATGCGCTTAAGTTTTATTATTACTAATGATTTCGGCAAGCCTTACAATTTCTCGCTCTGTCTGGCTTCTGAATCTGACTCACGACGGGGGATATAGTAAAAAAAATATGAGAATAATAAGTAAACATAACTAATAAAGACTGGATCCTACTGTAATACAAAAGCAAGAAGAATCGCATCCTATTTTTGAGGCAACAAATAACTGATGAGATGTTTTATAATATACGCTACTACAGTTATAATTAACATTGAAATATGCTCCATCAGTGCAATACTGAGCAATATTACTCTCAACATATATAGCGCATATAGTATTACGGTAAAAAATCCATTATACCTTCAGCTATAAAACCATCTGTATAATATTCTATGGTACTTGAATATTTCGATTTCATATGAAGTTTACATCGAAGTGAGCCTATAAAAAAAGCATAGCAGCCTTCCACAAGACTTCCCCCTCCCCCCCCCCCCCAAACCTCTGGTTGTATTGGTCCAAGCGGGAAAGGGAGAGAGAAAAAATGCCTCAAATCCATTTCCTTTTATATGAAAGACCTTTAGCCTTCCTATAGAAGCCTTTCAAAAGACGTTTAAGGAATAGTCTTGAGGATTCAATTTACTCCTAATACAATTATGTTAACGATATAAATGCTAGGAACACGATTTTAATCAACATCTATGATCACTTTAACCAATTCTATACATTTACCTATCAAATTTTCACACGGATATTATTTTAAACTTTATTTATAAAAAACGATATCGGCATCAATGGCCTTCGATTTCAGGATGCCAGAAAAATTAAAATCATTTATTCATTCATTCATTCAAACTCTTAGCCTAACATAAAAAAAAAAATTGCAAGGCTAAATGATGTATAACCTGTAGATTGCTAGCAGATGGTTAGTTAAAAGATAGAACCAAAAGAAATGATAATAACCTTTTAGAAAGAAATATGATATTTAAGGTTAAAGCTTAATTTAAATGTTATATGAACAACATTTTAGCAACAAATAAATCAATAAAGTTTAGTGTAAACTTGAAATATTCAGGGGACACCCTTTTCACTACAAATAAAATTTTAAGGTGACAGTAAGAAATAAATATAAAGGAAAACAAATTTAAAAACGATAAATGGAACAATATTTTATAAACAACTATTTCATCCCAACTTCAAATAATTTAAATCTAAAATAACCCTTTAGAAATAACTATGACTTTTAAGGATACAGAAAATTCCTCAAACACACGTTAATGTTCGTAGCTAAATATAAACAAAACATATATAAATTATCACCTGGCTATTCCATTTAGCTGTGGGAGAATTATGGTTACACAAACACTTCGATCACCTCACGTGTATCAAGACAGCATTTCATGATACTGGAGAATTCTTGAGTCGTCTGAAATTTTAGAGTGAAGGATTTCCAGGCGTCAAGTTGTAATTTGGCCTCAGTATTGGTGAAATTGTATTTTAGTGCACGTCGAAGACGTTAATAAGGAAACTACCGTTGTCATTCCTCGGGGTTTGAAGGGTTCTGTTGCCCAAATCATGGGGATGTTGTTTGGGATCATTTTTTATTGGGATCACTTACTAATGGCACTCGTTCCTCTCAATAGCACTTAGGCAATGGTAAAGTTAAAGGGAGCCGTGAGATTCCCACATACATTTGATGGGACGAAGAGGAAAGAATCACTGCTCTCCAGACCGTGGCTGTAAAACACTGGGCTGAGAGGAAGTGGCCAATTGCTCACCCGGAGGCATATCTCAGAAAGATGAAAGCAATGTCTGATGTCTAGGCCTATCATAACTTGGTGTGCCATGACGGATCCAAACTTCGGGATTAATTTATCTGTAGACGCTAAAGTCTTGAATCGTGTCTATGAAGAATGCAATACGTAATCTTATTGCTCCAAGGGAACATACCTGCAAATAAAAACTAACCGAATTGCTTATACATTAATTATGTGAAAATGATAAATCGACAAGCCATGCGAGATGGACCACAAACTTCTAAACTGACTTAGACTTGGGATTGAGTAGAGAGATTTAAATGAAATATATTAAAGTTCTAATGTAAATTTCGAATCCAAGATTAGTAAATATTTCATTCCAGAATACGATGCTTAAGGAAACTTTAACCATGAAACCTTTCATACAGACATCAAGACATGTGGCGTGGAAATCTTATCAGCAAGCATTGAAGGGTGATTAAGGCTGAATAGGAAAATAACAAAAGAGCGTAGAGAAATTAGGTAATAAAAACGATAGTCAAAAAACGAAACTATGAATAAATATAAATCACGAATATAAATCATCACAATACACTTGCACTCCTTTTAACAATAACATGAGTGAATAAAATATGTTATAAAGATATGAAAGAAGTCATTAATTCCAATTACGAAATTTCTCCTTTTTATCAAAAATTATATATTTTAAACTCCTTATAAGCAACCTTCGATATCCATAATGATGACAATAGGTAAGGGGAAACTTGCACTGACCACGTATATACCCAATAAAATATCTCATTGAAGTATTCAAAGACAAAATTTGAGAATATGTACTTATTAGAATATATACGCTTTTATATATAACAACTTTAAAAAAATATTATTACTATATTAAATTTAAATTCAATCATACATTACAGCCCACCATATGGTATAATCGCCTCAAAACCAGAAAAATATGTTCTGGGATATATATATATATATATATATATATATATATATATATATATATATATATATATATATATATATATACATATATATATATATATATATATATATATATATATATATATATATATATATATATATATATATATATATATACACACATATATGTATATATACATATATATATATATATATATATATATATATATATATATATATATGTATGTGTGTATATATATATATATATATATATATATATATATATATATATATATATATATAAATAAACATATGTATGTATATATATATATATATATATATATATATATATATATATATATATATATATATATATATATATATATATCATCCCCTCCTACGCCTAAAGACGCAAAGAGCCTAGGTTAGATTTCGCCAGTCATCTCTATCTTTAGCTTTTGAATTATTAGTTCTTCATTCATCATCTCCTACTTCGTGCTTCATAGTTCACATCCATGGAACGTTCGGTGAGGTAATCTCTCGTAGGGAGTGCGAAGGTCATGCCCAAACCAAGGTATATAAAATAAGGGAGAGAGGTACAGTCACTTTAGTCGCGGGGGTAGTTGTTGGGTATTTCCGTGACGCTCCTGGAGGTCAGGGTGGGAGCGTCAAGGCAAGTACAACCTTGGGAACAACTGAACTTAAGTACCTTGGGTCGAAGGGATTAGGCCTGTCTGTAAGTGTGTGTGTGATGTCCTTTTCACTCTGCTATCTTGTATACCTTTTGTGTTTTTTTTTAAATTCATATAGGTCACTGTAATGCACATACAAAATCGTGGATTGGTAATTTTGGATCTTCAATATATAATAGAAACCATAAATTAATATGCTTGATAGGACTTGAAAAATATTCAATTAACATTTGACCTGGTATTTATTTACAAAGACTTATTTACCATTTTACAATACATTATTTGATAAACTAACATAAATATACATAGTTTCTGGTTTCATAATAGAAATGAGAAATATTTAGTAAAAGTAAAAAAAAAAATCTATGGCATTATTTAGTAAATTTATGAATCTTTTTCTTTTTTTGCCTACTTGATATAATTTGGGCATTCAGAACTCTCATCCTAAAAAACATCCGACATCTACCAAAAAACATTACTACTTTAAAAGGCAAGGATACACAATTTTCAATATGGCGTGCCAAGTCGTATAATACTCCATTGCCTGGTCTCAGTGTATTTTCTCCATTGTATGTTTAAACATTTTTTTTCCATTACCTTTAATTTTTCAAAAAAATCAGCACTTGGTTCCGTTAATTTATCATCATGTCGCTCTACTGCACTAATCCAGGTACCTTTCACTTTTATAAGTTTACATCCTAAGAACTGATAATCTGGAAATTTCGATGCCACATAACCTCCAACATATCGAAGTCCCTCTTCGTCTGCAACATTCCCTAAAGTTCTTTCATAAAATTCATTTTCAAAGTTTTCTGAATCTTCTTCTGGCATCTTCTCATCTTCAGTAGAGGCAAACACCATTGCAGAAATCATAAGCTCTCTTTCAAGATCAGTTTCATTTGAATCATTATTTTCATAACTTTTCTCTTGATTGAACATTCCTTCCGACATATTTGAAGAATCGCACTCCTTCATCGAGTTACAATTTTTTCTAGTTATAGTTTCCTTTGCCAGGTAAATATGACCTTATTCTGTGTTTGATTTCAACTGACGTAGGATGATCATAAGTTGCACCCATTTGTCTAAGACAGCCAAACATGTTTTCCAGTCCATCTTCGTTAAGTCTGGAGGTAATTATGTATGATACATCATATTTACTTTTCAACATATCATGCAACCTTGGCAAGGATTTACATGACACAATAAGTCCCTTTTGGAACTGATAAATCTTATTACTTTTCAAAACTCGCATCGTTTCAGTTGTACACTTCATATTGTCAAGGATCTTATTCTGTTCAGACAGTTGCATCCCATAGGCCTGTCTAGATTTTTTTCTGTCATAAGGTACCCTTGAATTGAACACATCAAACCAGGAGTCGGCAAGCTTTATAAAGTCCCTTTTACTTTCCCAGTACATGCTCTTCAAAAGTCCCTGACTTCCATAAAAATCTAAAGCTTTAGATGTTGTTTCCGAAAGAAGCTGCACTGCTTTTCTCACATTCATACGTTGTGTACCTGTTACATTTGTGTTTCTCTGTTAAACGATATGTGGGTTTCAAATCACTACGACTTCGGTTGACAATTTCCCTAACACATCCACTTAGAACAAAATTTATATTTTGTGATTCAAAACCTGAATCAAGAAAATTGTTTCTCACTAACTTGATTGAATGAGGAGCATCGGCGAAGACATGAATTTCTCTTTCTGGTACAGAGGGGTTCTCAAATGAAGGATTTTCTGTTCCTATATTGAGACATTCCATAAACTGTTATTAGTAGGACCCATGTCACACACCATAGCCACAACAGGAAAACCGACAGACTCAACTTTTGTAATTACATCAAATATCAGTTTCTTGGTAACCTTGGTATCAAAATTATAATATATTAGTTGTTTCCAAGAGTCTGTTCTTCCTCTGATCATAATGCACTGTACACGAGATTTAGGATCATAAAGTGTCTATGATCCTACACTCATCAAATGAAATTACACATAAACAACTATATTCTTTCATTTCCTTGCCCTTTTCATTTAGTATTTCAAAAACTGTGTGCAAGATCCCCAGGTCAACAATGATTTTTGATGCCCAATGCCTTAGGGTACTTTCTGAGGGAAGAGGAATCTTGCACTGATCACGTAAGTACCGATAACCTTTAGGACTCAAATTTTTCAATGTTATTGCACGAATAATGTCACCATATGCCCAACGTTTCACACTTCTTCCACTCATAATATTTTGCACCTGTGAAGGAGAAATTTTTTTTTCTAAAAACGCTCTGCAATATGATGCTTCATTTCTCATAATCTCTACATCCTCCAACAAATGTAACCTTTCTTTATCCCACTACCCTTTCTTTGAAAGGAGATAATTTCTTTCTTGAGTAACGCTGTTCAATTGACTCTGCAACTCTTTTAGTGTTGCTGTATGAACCCTTTCTTCAGTTTGAGGATAGTCTTCTCCACAGGAAACACTGTTGTAATCATAAAGCTAATTTTCACAACCTAATAACATTTCTGCAATTAAGCGTTTCCGATTTTTCTCTTTAATCCTTATCATTCGAGATGTACCAGATACACTATCATCTGAAATGTAGAAAGAAAAACATTTTAATACCTCTCTTTCTCTTACACACACACTCCTATATATATATATATATATATATATATATATATATATATATATATATATATATATATATATATATATATATATACACACACACACACACACACACACACACACACACACACATATATATATATATATATATATATATATATATATATATATATATATATATATATATATATATATATATATGCATCAGTTGTCATAAGACTTTTTATTAATATGATCGTGACTGAGGTATGGAATATGCCAAGTTTTCCCTTTATAGTCTCTTTCTATTTACTA
>NC_090750.1:11162693-11175193 GCF_036898095.1 Palaemon carinicauda
TTGAAATACAATTGACGCCTTTTAATGACAAGAAAATATAGTTTTTCTGATTGATTTTGATACGCTTTTGCATAATGCAAGTTTCTTATGTAGATTTTTAGAAACAATTTTCATTTACCTGTTTTTATGTTCATCTAAGGACTAATATCAATACATTATAATAGAGTTATGCTATCTGGGGCATATAAATTTGTTCTTAATAGAGAGGAACGTATAATGTAATATTCAAATTACATAAAAAAAACATGATACAACTAGTAAAAACAGATAATACCATACCAAGGCCAGAGTTTTGATCTATTCTCGGTATTTTAGATATTGAATTATTTTCTTTCTCAGTTCTGTATAAAATGTAACATAATAAAAAAAAGAAAACAGCTATTGAATGAGTAAAAGAAAATATGAGTTACAGTAAAGCTTGCAAAAATATTGCTAAAGAATATCATAGTAATTTATTTCAATATAAAATATTTTCCAAAATTGCTATATTCACTTTTAAATGGATACACGAAATATACCATACATATCCCCAGATATCAAAGAAATATCATCTGATAGCCAAACAACACATATTTACCATACCTTCAAACTTTACTGCTTTTAACGAGATTTAGTTGGAAAGTTAACAGAAATAATATCACCAGAGGAGCTAATTCACTTTCATCAGAAAACTAACCGAATAGTGACCTTTTACTTGTTCATTCATCAGTGTTGATTGGATACTAGACCAATAACACCAGTTTGTAGGTGAATCATAAATGAAGTATCTTAAATTAATATTAAAGGAGGAAGTATCCATCATCTACTTTTTAATCAGATCATATATTGCAAATATAATATTTTATTTTGTCAGGAAGAAAGACCAGGTTATTTTGCAGCTTAAGTGTGAGGAATTCTGAATAATGTTACAAACACACAAACACACACACACACACACACACACACACACACACACATATATATATATATATATATATATATATATATATATATATATATATATATATATATATATATATATTTATGCAGAGAGAGAGAGAGAGAGAGAGAGAGAGAGAGAGAGAGAGAGAGAGAGAGAGAGATTTTATATATATATATATATATATATATATATATATATATATATAATATATATATATATATATATATATATATATTTATATATATATATATATATATATATATATATATATATATATATATATATATATTTATATGTGTGTGTGTGTGTGATTGTGTATGTTAATTCAATTCTAAATATAAGAGTTGACCACAAGAGAGTTGGAAGAAATCTTTAGCTCCTTTTCCAGTGTTTATAGTCTAATGTTTACTCCTATTCCTCTCGATCAGAGGTTCAAATTCTTGGTTAGGTTAAAATATTCATCAAAAAAAGGAGTATTCTAATCAGACTGGCATCGCAGGGCACAACAAATGAAAATGCCTATTGTAGAGAGCTCCTTAATAACAATTATTTATTTATTTATATATATATATATACACATATATATATATACATATATATATATATATATATATATATATATATATATATATATATATATATATATATATATATATATATATAAAGTGGCCTTAGAAAGGAAAGCATTGAACGTCAAAATCAGATAGGAAGACATAATGATTATTAATAGAGAAGAACATGGTGAAGAAAAAATTCAAGCGAAAAATGGTAAACGGTTAAAACAGAACAACCACTTTAACTACTTGAGATCAATAATAATGAAGAAGGAAGTAATTGATAACGTAGTGAGACTGAGAGTGAAAGATGCATGTCGATAAGGGAGAGAAGTAACAGTGGTTAGTTTTATAAAGAAAATGTCATTAAGGAATAAAATCAAGATTTATAAGATTGTTATCATTCACATACTATTATGTGAGGCAGAAACTTGGGCACATGAGAGAGTACTGAAACACATGTAATATGAAAGAGACGGATAAGGAGGCTCGTCTGAGACACTACGCACATGTAATAGGAATGGAGTAGCATGATCCAGTAAAGATAGTTGTGAGAATACCACTGATGGGGATCAAGATTGTGGGTCATCTACAGATCAGATGATGGGATACTGGAGGAAAAACATGAGAGGAATAAAAATAGATACAGGAAGGTGAGTAGAGCGTTCGACAGAAAAATATATTTGGTTTTCCAAATAACGGGGAAGAGACGAAAAATAATACATTTTTAATAGTAAAGTAAATTTGTAGAGCAATCTACCACAAAACTGGGAAAATAATGTGCCCTAAGTAACGTACAGGATTGTTCTCAGTAAGTTAACCGACACAGGCACGCTTTAAAGTTTATCATTATTACTGGTGAAAATTAACAACCTCATTTGAACATTGCATAATGATACCTTAAGTATCCAATGCATACACAACAATCTCATAGACGTTATTGACTGAAATAATATTTGATTAATTATCTTACTTATCTATTGATAGTTTGTCATGCGTGATAGTTAAAAGGCTAACATAGCTATCAAGATGGAATGATCAAGTTCATAAAATAGACAATCTGTCCGTTAATGGATCATGAGAAGAAAATCCTTACAACTTTTATATTAGAGATGAATGTTTAGAAAATGGTTCAAGGGAAGTTGTCTCCCAGTAACCATCAGCCGTTAATGAATATTTTGAAGAATTCGTAATACAGTATATTTTAATCGAGTGATTCTTTGCATGATTGATTTGTTGACAGAGAGTATGTTTTAGACGTTTCTCCTTGAAAGTTAAACTGAATTATCACATGAAAGATGGGAATAAAATAACCTATTATTGTTGAATGAAAAGAGAAGAATATAACCATAGTCAAATCAAAGGTAATATTTTTAATACAATGTTTTTCTTTGGTGAAAATGTCTGTAGTTCGAGATGATCTTTCAAAAAATACCATTTTCCTCAGGGTGGAAGATAGGGAATTCTCATCAGTGAAGAAGGGATATTGGATATCAAAAGATAGTTCCGTGTCAACGGTCAAGGGAATTCCTCATCGATGACATGATTAAGAGTTGCAGTTGCAAAAAAAAGTAGCTTAGATGAAAAAAGGCAACTTCCGTGACATTATTTATATTCTATATTCTGATTATTTCACTGCATATCATTTGAGATTACTGAAATATGACACCAGTACTATGATCTAAAAACGGATTACTACGACAGAGCAGCTATCTGAGTATTTTCAGACTCAAGAACTGAAATTGCAATTTAAGGATCTGGATGATTGAATAATCTCAAGTCAATATTGGAAGAATTCCTGGTTTTAGATGACTGGTTAGCTTAAAGTAACACTTCCTACATTCATGAGATAGATTTCTGGATAGTTATAAACAATTAGCAGAGGATTTTTATAGCTGAAGTAAGTGAATAGACGGGAGCAGCTACAGGAACATTGTCAGTATCAAAATTACAAGATTGACATATGTAACTCTTGGAAAATGTTTAGAATTTAAATTACTGATAGATGTAAAATAACAATATTATTTGTTCAGAGTTAATTTTCTTGATGACAAAAAGCAACCAAATATCTATTAGAACTTAGGTTGCTTGATAGCCTCAAGCAATTACTGGTCCCTTTTATATCTTCTTTTATAGCTTTAGATTCAGAAGGGCTGGAATAGCCACTTGAGTTAGTCTAAAGCTGAAACTAGGAGCCTAAGAACATACTTAATTATCATTGAAATGTTTGTCGCCTCAGTAATACATTACCAGTCTTGCAATGACTCATCTGTTGGAAGTTCGGTGCAGTGATGATAAATGGATTAAATTATCTTATATATAAATATCGCATGAGGTTAGGCTTAAGATATATATATGTATATATATATATATATATATATATATATATATATATAAATATATATATATATATATATATATATATATATATATATATATATATATATATATATATATATATATATATATATATATATATATACATATATATATATATATATATATATATATATATATATATATATATATATATATATATATATATATATATATATATATATATATATATATATATATATATATGTAATAAATGAAATCGCTAGTTATTACATGTTAAAAACACATGACGTAATATGTCATTGTGGATGAAGATGCTAGCGTGAGATTTGCTATAGTCAGATAAAATCATAACTGGATGTATTTTGCATCTCTCGGCAATGTAACATTTTTCTGAAGCATCAACACAAATGCATACCGTGTGAAAGATTGTGTTGTCACCGGATGCAGGTGTCTTCCGAGACGAATGTAAAGTTTACATATTGTGTTTAAATGCTGAGACAACTAAACATACGATATCTGTGATATCGATAATTTAGGCAGTTCATATCTATACTTCACCTGAATTGGTCATCCGACCAAACCAGCTACACTCCTGTGATGGAGATGTTTAACACTGTTGTTTTTAGAGAATAAACCATTTTAAAGTTAAAATGATGAACTTTATTTCAAGACTCAACATCTCAAACAACACATACTCAATGTGTGTTAATAACAGTAGCACAATAATAAATGGTGGCAGCGCTTAAACTCTAAGAATCAGTGAAAGATCTTCAAGAAATTAATAATAATACTCTAAGAATTAGAGGAAGATCTTCAAGAAATAAAAAATAAAACTGTAAAAACCACAGAAAGATCTTCAAGAAATCAACGTTAATGAATCTACAATTTTGACTAAGTAACATAGTCCATCGAAGTCTACAACATTTGATGAATGTTATACATACAAACTGATGAACTGGATCTCAAATCAACATCATAGGAAACCCAAGGACTGACGTTCAACGCTTACAAAACATATCCAGGAAGCACTACATTCAACGGAAACTCGGACAAAACATCGCTAACAAACATCAAGAGAGACAGAGGATGTGACGACATCACACAGAACCATATAAAAGTCAAGTACAATTTTCAAATTAATTTCAGTTTGGGCAGTGAAGTGTAGTTATCACGAGTAGTTAGTCGATTATTACTGGGGTGAGTGGTTTGCTAATCTTTTATTTTCCTTTCATTAAAGAAAACTGTGTTCAACTCCGAATTCTCATCTAGAATTTTTTCTCTCTTTGTGCTAATTCCTTTTTATTTCAGAAATTCTCGGGAAATGTCTTGGGATTAGTAGCATTGTTTTGGGGAATTTTATTATAATCTTTGTCATTCAGAACTTATGCGTTTACGCAGTGGACGTCTGTATTCATATAGATATTTTGATAGAATTGCAAGGGGTCGAAAGGATAGGAAAAGAAATACAGCAGTCATGACGCCCCATGTGAGCCCCACCCCTGGACCTAGTGGCGTAGGACAGAGTAATCCTCTCCCGATTGTGACGCTTGTAAATGCCAGGTCTGCAATCGTTCCTTTTCAGGGTCGGGTTAATGGGTTCTTGCCTCAAAATGTGGAGTCATGGATTTCATCCGTCGATGCCCATTTAAATGCCAAACAAATCGTAGACCCTTTTGTACAGTTACAAGAAGCTAAAAGTTTATAGATTTTTCTAAGGAGGATGCGAGTGCGTATTTAAGAGGTGTTTCATTTCAAGAAGCAGTTACCTGGGATGATTTCAAAGTTAGGTTACGCGCGGTCTATGGGGGTGAAGAAGCCTTGGATATAGTATTAACGTTAAGAAATACACTTAATCAAGCCACTATGAATCGGCTTAATGTTATTGAGAGAGCAGCTCTCATAGCTGATAGGCTTAATGAATAACAGGATATTTTAGGTAATTCCACTTGGGTTACTACAGATAACATCTCCGTGAAAGATTTTTTACGATTAATGTATTTAAATATGACACTTATGTTGCCTGAAGATTTAGTGCGGTGTTTTGATAAAAAGTTAATGCCTGCAAGTACGGAATTGGATGTGTATAAACAGATAAAAAAACACAGGACTAAGTGTCCAGATCTCGATCCCGTGTTAACTCAAGTTTTTGCAAAGAATGAAACAAAGCCACAAACAGTGAACGTAGTTAATAATAGTCAAGTAGCGGGAATGACGTGTTATAATTGCAAACGTCAAGGTCACTTAATCGCGGACTGCAGAACGATATTCTGTTCGGTACATAATAGTTCCACTCATTCGTAGAGTCAATGTTACTCGCGTAAGACACAACAGAATCCCAGAAATACACAGTCAATTCCACAGTCAGTTCCATATGGAAATAAAAAGAAAAATCCTCATTTTAACAATAAGAAGAAGCAACCAAATGTCAAAGCAGTTCAGAGTCCGAAACAAACAAACACTTCTTCGAATATCGCTGAGCCTGGGTCGTCAAACCAGACCTCGCAAGGTCAGACTAATTTTCAGAATGTGCAGAGCAAAGCAAATACCACGAAATTAACTCCAGTGGGGAAGAGATTGAGGTTGGGTCAAAGTCATTCATGTCAACATCAATAGTATTGAATAATCAATTTAATGTTTTATCAGATCATTGGGAGGCAATAGATTTTCCTATGAAACACACGGCCGAATTAAGTAAAACAGTGCATGCTTCCGTAGATTTGCAACGAATTCATACAATAATAAGCCAAAATGAGTTACGACCAACCTTATATGCTGTAAATTTTGAACACAAATCCTTTACGTTATTTTTTTACTCTGGTAGTACACGTAATATCATGGATTTGAGGACACATCATTTGTTGTTTTCGAACTTTCCGATAGAAAAATCCGGAGTTAGACTCTCGGGTATAGGAATTAATGAATTAAATGTCATAGGCATAACTCATGTTCAATTCAAAGTTGGTAAACACACGTTTGCCGATACATTTGGTGTTGTACAAAACATTGATATGTATCCAGCTGTAATTATAGGATACCCATCTATGGGAAATCAAAACATTTTCTTAGCCCCTGCCAAGCACGGCGTGTATATCAAAGGGAAATTCTATAAGTCTTCTAATACCTTAAAATCAGTTTTGGATAAAAAGGAGACAACAAATGTAACCGTAACGTACGTTGAAGAACCAATAACTTGTCTCACTAATAAAAAAATAATATACGCGACCCAGCAGAATTCTCGTTCACCCGTCATATCATCTTGCACGCAATCTATCGAACCAAACGTACCTTCGAATTTAATAGTGCAAATAAAGAAAACATTACCAGGATCTGAAATATTAATCCTTTCCGACACTTTGAAAACTAACGGATTGTCTGTCACACAAGCTATTTATACAGTAGGCTCATATCAACAATGTAATATTGAAGTCGGTGATCATTTAAATAACACATTAGTAATTCACAAAAATCAACATATCTTGGATGTAGAAATTATAAACATCGTATTCTTACCGTTGCTGAAATCAATCACTCTCAATCAGTTGCGGATGAATCCCTTTTGCAATCTATTAAAAATAAAATCAATAAAGACGTTCAAGACAAAGAAATTCAGCAGAAAATTTTTGGACTTTTAACTAAATATCATGACGTTTTTTCCACTACAGATGGATCCTTAGGAAAAACAGATGCAATCGAGCATTAAATAAGGTTAAAGGACAAGCAGAAAATTATCTATGTACCCTTGTACAGTCTCCCTATGAAATTCCAGAATGAAATAAATGATTAAGTAGGTAAAATGCTAGAAGAATGAGTCATTAGGAAATCAAACAGACCTTATAATTTTCCATTAATAGTAGTACCGAAAAAAGATCGAACATGGCGTATCAGCGTCGACTTCCGTCGTCTAAACAAGGAGACGATCCCTGATCAATTCCCAGTGCCATGTACTGACGATATTTTGTCTTTGTTAGGTCAGAATAAATATTTTACCAGTTTGGACTTACTTAAAGGCTTTCACCAGATATCATTAGAAGAAGATAGTATCCCATACACAGCTTTCAGCACAGCCAGGGGACATTATGAATTTTTACGGATGCCTTTTGGTTTACGTTGTGCTCCTATAACATTTACAAGAATGATTAACATAGTGTTTGGAGACTTGTTAGGGGATATATTGCATGCCTATATGGATGATCTTGTAATCTTTTCCAACACCTTAGAAGAACCTCTACGTAAGTTAGAATTAGTACTACAGAGATTAAGACAACATAACTTAAGGGTAAAGATTAGTAAGTGTGAGTTTTTCAAAACAGAATTAATATATTTGGGTTTCATGGTGTCAAGCCAAGGTCTTAAAGTAGTCCATGATAAGGTGTCGGATATACGTAATTTTCCCATACCTACTAATGTCAAGGGATTACAGCAATTTCTGGGTTGTAGTGGATATTACAGGCGTTTTATACGCAACTATTCAATAATAGCCGATCCTTTAACTGATCTTACGAAGAAGGGCGTAGATTTCATATGGTCTGAGCATCATCAACAGGCGTTCAATACCTTGTAGGATGAACTGTGTAGTTCTCCTATCTTAAAATTTCCTGACTTCGGTAAGGAATTCTTCATTGCAACCGACGCCTCAGACTTAGGAGTAGGAGGGGTATTGTTTCAGCAATATGATAAACAATTTTTCCCGATAGCTTTTTATTCTCGAAAATTGAGAACATCCGAAAGTAAGTATGCAGTAATAGACAAGGAAGGGCTACCTATTGTTAATTCACTAGTGCATTTTAAGTTCGTAATTTACGGTTATCCCGTTAAGGTTCTTAATGACCATAAACCACTAACCGAGTTCTTTAAAGGCTTCAACCACAGCCCTAAACGAACTCGGTGGCATTTGATCATTCAAGATTTTGGCGCAAGAATCGGGAATTTACCTGGGAAAGCAAATATCATTGCGGAGGCATTATCACGAAACCCCATGTCATCTTGTACTGAGCCTTTAGCTGAATTAATAGATACATCAACATCCATGCCTATTGTTAAAACGATATCTGAACAAGAAGATTTAGGCTGGAGCGCTGAATTATTACAGACTGAGCAAAGAAAAGATCAGAAAATAGAAACAATTATAAATGCTTTGAAAGGCAGTCATAAGGAAAAGGGATATATAAAGTATAAGCAGCAGAATTATATAATCAAAGATAATATTCTGTGTAGGACCGTGACAAGGAAAACCCGCAATACACCACATGTAACTAACGACCAGGTAGCAGTACCAATCTCACTTATTTCCACTGTCCTGAATTGGTTGCATGCAAATCCATTACATGGACACCCGGGGTTCTCATTAATGTCACAGAAAGCCAAATCATTGTTTTATTGGCATACGATGCTTACAGATATAAAAAGACACATAGCTAATTGTCGCACATGTCAGGAAAACAAAGGGCATACGAAAACACCTGTCAGCCTAGGGGTTTTTCCCGTGCCCAATCAACCCTTTGAAAGAATATATTTAGATTTGTTAACAGGATTTTACGAGTCAGACAGAGGAAATAAGCACCTCTTAGTAATTATAGATGCTTTAACTCGATATACAGAATTAATAGCGCTTAAAACTGAAACTGCGATTGAATACGCTAGGAAGTTTTACGAGTGTTACATTTGTAAACCTGGAATTCCACACTTGATAATCTCAGACTCGGGTGGTGAATTTAATAATCACTTTCTTACCTCATTGTGTGAATTCCTAAGCATAAAGAAAATAAATACCATGATATATCACCCAGAGTCGAATGGGCTAGTGGAAAGAGCAAATAGAAAGGTTTTAAATATATTAAGAGTAACACTAGGGGGATCAGACCCCAACTGGGATATTGCAATACCTGCGGCACTGAGTACTCTGAATCATTCATATCATATATCAATTAAAATTTTACTGCATGAAGCATTGTATGGTACCCCAGTTAGAATGCCTTTCCATGTATTAACGCCTACAACTAATCTATCAAATCCTTTAAAAGAATATATAAATGCAGGCAAAAGTCGATATGATATCATTCGAAAGAATTTAGAAGAATCACAAATCATAATGAAAAGGAATCATGATAAAATAGCGAAGCCAACTAAAACATATACCGTGGGTGATAACGTATATATACAGATAAATGTGCGTAAAGGACTCAATTATAAACTAACACCTAAGTTTGAAGGCCCATTTAACATTTTGGAAACATTAACGGCCAATAGGTTTAGAGTTCAAAACGTATCCCATCCCACGGATGAGAGAATAGTACCATTGGCTCACATAAGAAATTAAAAAAAAAAAAAAAAAAAAGGAAAAGAGAGGGAAAGAAGTGAGGGAAAAATTTTTATTTGTGTGATTAAAAGTTTTCTTCTTGATACAGGAGTAATTACATATATTTTTCTCGTTACAGGTTTCCAAGATGAATATTTTGTTGTTGGGAGTGATATTGTTTGCTCAGACATTTTTCTCGTGTGGGATGAGCTCTAAAACTAAAAGTATAGATTTTAAATATGGCACTATAGTTGAAAGACAAGAAGACGTTTTTATTACATCGAGCAACGTAGTTGTAGAAGTGAATATGCAAGCAATTTTTCTTCCAGAGAATGATGTCACTAGCTTAAAAACTGCCATTTCAAGGTTTTCTGTCTCATTAGATGAGTTGCATGGAAGACATTTTCATTTGACTACAGAGAGTTCGCTTGGATTGACACTAAAAGTTGCAGAGATGCTATCTGATGACTTGCAAAATAAGACTTACGAGACAGAATCTTTGGCTTGTGACCTTTTGATGTGGACTGTGGGACACGAACATAAAGAAAGACGAAATCTGTTTATTTTTGCTACATTAAACATCTTTGGGTCTATTGCAAGTTTAGGTTTAGGAATTTCCAATCGTCTTAAGATTAGTAATCAAAATAAGATAATTGAGTTCTTGACTCATGAAGATAAATTGATTATGTCAGAACTAAGGAATCAGTTAGCTTCAATCAATCAAATTATGGATTTAGTAAATGAACATTCAAGTAATATCAGTCAGATTATGGAAGTACAGGGTTTGTTGGCAACGTTAACGTATTATGATTCAAAGATAAATCACATACATAACAGAATTGCACATTTCATTGAGAAATCCAAGGATTATGTAGAAGCTATCACGTTAGCAACTAAAGGTGTACTGTCACCCCATTTGTTGCCTATAGATTACTTAAAGTTAGTTCTGGAGAATGGAAGGGATAAACTAGGCTATTTTCCTTTGTTAGGCGAACGTAGGATAGAATTTTATTATAGCCTAACTACAGTAAGCGTTGAAAATAACAAGATTAGGATTACAATTCCCTTTGATTCTTCTGATGCCTGGCAATCTTACAGGAAATCACCATTTCCGACTTTCATGACGAATCACTCAAATCCAGTGATATCCAGTTTGACAGGACATGTATTGATTTCCCCAGACAAGGAAACATATACGGTCATTAAAGACTTAAATCAATTAACTCACTGTTCACATGCAATGGATAGAAAAATATGTACAGCTGACTCATTTGAATTCCATAAAAACTTAATGGATTCATGCGAGTTAGGTATAGTGCTAGACGGTGCTCTCTCCCATACAAGTGAAAATTTTCTGGATAAGCTTTATCCCTTTGACAATAATGAGTTCAATTGCAGACTGAACAATGGCTCGTGGATACGATACGACAAGAACGGCTTCAATGTATCATGCCCGGACGGATCCACGTCCTTTGCAAACATCTTTGTTGCAGCAGATGGTTGTATCGGGACTTCCCCTAATTCCATGGTGACCGGGGTAAGGACTATCATCAGAGAACAAGCCTACTTCGCGAACTTCACGTGGACGTCTACAATGCCAGCACTACCTCTCCCATACAACAAACAGGTAGCCAAGCGGTTGATGAAATTGACCGAGATGGACCACCTGTCACCGACTTATAAGGAATTTCTTCACCCCATACTACTAGCAGGATTAAGTGTGACGGTGATGATATTTATCGCCATGAACATCCTTGTTTGGCGTAGGTTACGGAACAGTTGGCAGCTAAAACAGAACGTTTTGCCATGTCTAGACAAAACTCCTTATTTAATTCAGTTTAAAGACGTTTGAAGTGGCCACCTCATTCGCTAAAGGAGTAAAATGCTCTGGAAATAGTGGGTGTACGAAAAGCAGTTAGTACGCTAGTAATATGTAATTGAAGAAATTATTGAACATTGCATTGTTAAAAATACATTTAAAAAACATTTTAAAAAATATAAATCATTTTTTCTCTCGGCATCTAATAAAATATATAAGCCGGAATGTTAAAAGGAAAGAGAAAAAAAATAAAAATAACAGAATCTATGGGCACCTAATAAAATATATCAGCCCTATATATATATATATATATATATATATATATATATATATATATATATATATATATATATATATATATATATATATATATATATATATATATATATATATATATATATATATATATATATATATATATATATATATATATAAATATATATATATATATATATATATATATATATATATATATATATATATATATATATATATATATATATATATATATATATATATATATATATGTACAAAACCGTGGTACGTGTACATACCAGGAATTCGTGTTTG